>NW_011189930.1:0-741 GCF_000146605.3 Meleagris gallopavo | reverse complement strand
GAGAAATGAGGCAGGGGAAAGCCTGACAGATTGAGAGTGATGAAGTGTCTGAATAAAGAAAGGAGCAGAAGGAATAGACATTACTGGAATCTATCAGACGCTAATATTCATTTGATAAACATACTGGACACGTAGAGTAAAAAGCAACACAGGATCAACCTGCAACTATTTATTCCACTGTCTCAGTGATGGTAGCTATTATACAAACTCTATGTATTTCTAATAAAAAACCACAAATTCCTCCTCCAGTGTGTAATCAAATTAAGTTCATTTATGAGTTTAGGTAGAAAAAAGACTTCTGCTGGTCTCGGTAACGCAGCTACAAAAGCACTGTGCAGGATATTCGCAGATATGGCGTAAGCTAAAGTTTGGAACGGAACTCTTCCTTTTTTATTCTGCTTTCGCTGATGTACATTACCAGAGCTTTGATTATGGCTGAAAGGTTTCCTGGGCCATCTGTCAGAGTGCAGAGCTTCCAGCTCCTTCAAAGCGTCCATCAGCTCACACGTACAAGCAGCCTGCCTGAGTAAACTACGCCGCGTGTGCTGAGCTGAAATAGAACAGAAATCAGTAGAAAATAATTGCATCTTAGTAAAAAATATCTGTGCTTTCTAGTCCGAGTAAATTAATTTCACATACAAAAATCATTTCCAACATAAAGTAACCACATTCCAAAACAAATTACTACCCAAAGAAGAACAATAATAAAGACACATCTTAAAATATCAGTTCTGTGGCAGA
>NW_011189929.1:0-667 GCF_000146605.3 Meleagris gallopavo | reverse complement strand
CTTTTCCCTTTACAATCTTACAGTAGGCTTGTATTTCCCGGGAAGAATTTCAACTCAAATGGAGAAAACAGATATTTCTTGGAGAAAGTGCCTTTTTTGAGAAGGCTGATATTTGCGGTATGAAATGACATCTCTTTTGCCGGGAACTTGTTTTTCTCGTTGAAAAGGTGTAATTTTTGGAATGAGACTGGTATACCTGAATGGTAATGGGATATTTCTGATTCATTAGATATTTGTGATTGTAAGGTAATAGTCACCGGAAGCACACACGAAAACGTATTGTCAGTCTAAAACAAGATCAATGCACTTAGGACATAACACAACGTCGAGGATTCTGTCGGCACAAAAAAACTACCAGTTTGCTGCCATTGAGAAATCGGAAGTGCGGTAAATCGCGAGTGTCGCTTTCTGCGCATGAGAGCGAAGTGGTGCATTTCAGATGCGCAGAACATGCGAATTCAGCCTACTGCATTACATCCGATGAGTGTTTTTTTCTCCACAGGAAAGAATATTGTGTTTTTGTCTTTATTTCTTGCGACTATTACTTACAGTGTTGTTCTACATTGCTACACATCTGCATTATGAGGAAAAGAGTGGAAGGGAAAAAAACCTCTCTAAAAAGGCACCTGCAAGTTCGTGGAGGGCCAGATGTTGAGCCCTCAAAGAG
>NW_011189928.1:0-1108 GCF_000146605.3 Meleagris gallopavo | reverse complement strand
ACAGTTCCGTGAAGTGTTTGATATATTCTGTAGAATGGAAGAATGAAATGGTGTAGTGACTGTGATTGCCATTAAGAGTAATTAAATTACACTCTGAGACCTCCAGCAGTAATCATCTCCTCAAAAATCCGCTTTCCTGATAATTAGGGGCCCACTGGAGTCAGTGTCATTACTCTTAGTGATATATATAGGAACAGAACAGGCATTTGTTTTCTTTTCTAGGAGGGTCCCTTTCCCACCAGATCTATGTAGATGCAGCAAACTGTGGAGAGCAGTCTAAGGAAAATATAAAGCTAAGAAATTGGTTGTTCCTCCCTGATTCAGAGCTGATAAGTTAATTAGTCTGGCAGAGCGGCCTACAGAGAACTGTATTTTATAACATAGGAAGAAATAATCTTACAAAATTTACGTCTTGAGTAGCAGAGGCATATCTCAGTTCCCCTTTCTTTCATCCACGTATTGCCTACAGGATTCCCAGGGCTTTCACTGGTATTTCAGGCATATGGAAGGAGATAAAACACCTTCTCACAAGGTCTTGCCAGTGTTGCATTTTTCTAGGCAGAAACCTGCATTAAAGTTCTCTGGATGCTCTGAGACTATATTGCATCAGTTATATGTACAAGAGATAGAAGAATATCAACAGATTTATAAATCCAGGAAATTAAGGCTTTTACCACAATCTTTTTTCAAGATTTTGTTTTATCCTTTCTCTGTTTAAACAAGGATATTTGATAGATTATTTTTTTTTTAATAAGTTTCAGTGGACAAAAGTACAAGTGGCAGATTGTGTCCTGATTGTGAGCAGCTATGAGAGGTGATGAGTGCTTCACATTACTCTATCAACTCTGGGATTTTTCTCTCCCATTCCTGTGTCTCACTTCAGTGCTGCTTTAGTTTTTCCATTTTGAGCTTCTCAGAGTGGTCAGCAGTCGCTTAAATAAAAATGCTCGAGGTATGATTCACTGAGCCATCACCAACAAATGGCATCAAAAGATGCTTTTTCCTCACAATGGATACTTCAGTCTCAATCTTTCTGTCCATCCCACAGCCTCTCTGGCCCCATGCCTTCCTACAGTGCAGCAACCATCCTCTTCTGGCAATCAGATAC
>NW_011189927.1:0-999 GCF_000146605.3 Meleagris gallopavo | reverse complement strand
GTAGCCTGCCACCACCGCCTGCACAGCCCCATGGACTTCTTCCTGCTCAACCTCGCCCTCCTCGACCTGGGCTGCATCTCCACCACTCTCCCCAAAGCCATGGCCAATGCCCTCTGGGACACCAGGGACATCTCCTATGCAGGATGTGTTGCCCAGACCTTTCTGTTTGTCTTTCTCATGTCAGCAGAGTATTGCATTCTCACCATCATGTCCTATGACCGCTACGTTGCCATCTGCAAGCCCCTGCACTACGGGACCTTGATGGACAGCAGAGCTTGTGCCACCATGGCAGCAGCTGCCTGGGGCACTGGGGTTCTCAGTTCCCTGCTGCACACTGCCAACACATTTTCACTGCCTCTCTGCCAAGGCAATGCTGTGGATCAGTTCTTCTGTGAAATCCCTCAGATCCTCAAGCTCTCATGCTCACAGTCCTACCTCAGAGAAATTTGGCTTCTTGTGATCGGTGCCTCTTTAGCATTTGGGTGCTTTGTTTTCATTGTTGTGTCCTATGTGCAGATCTTCAGGGCTGTGCTGAGGATGCCCTCTGAGCGGGGACGGCACAAAGCCTTCTCCACGTGCCTCCCTCACCTGGCCGTGGTCTCCCTATTTGTCACCACTGCCTTTTTTGGTAATCTGAGGCCCTCCTCCATTTCTTCCCCACCCCTGGACCTGGTGGTGTCATTTCTGTACTCAGTGGTGCCTCCAACACTGAACCCCCTCATCTACAGCACGAGGAACCAGGAGCTCAGGGATGCAGTGAGGAAAATGATGCCCTGCTCACAGTTCAGCAGGGATAAACTTCTCACCTGTCTCTATAAATGACTCACAGTCTGCTCTGTTACAGGCGTGTATTAAGTTTTTAGTCTTTATGATTTTCTTTATTTATATTAATAGATACAATTCTATTTGCTGTTTTGTTTGTATATATATGTGTATGCAATCATCATTAGTGGTTATGTTCCTAAACATATGTTTGAATTCCAACCACTTTCCTGAGGC
>NW_011189926.1:0-818 GCF_000146605.3 Meleagris gallopavo | reverse complement strand
TTTGATCAATAAGCCTCTTTCACAGAAGCACAGAAATCACTTTTTTTTGCCTCCACCAGGTGCAAGGAATTGTTCTTGAGTTTGGTGTAAACTATTTGCAGCTATAGTGCACCAAGATAGAAAGTTGCTGATTGTGGCAAAACAAGCAATGGAAGTTTGTCAAATTGGGGGAAAAGAGCTAAATGGTGAGCCAGGGTGCACTGTGATGAAGAGGAAGATGAACTGAGGGGGAGGAAGTGAGTACTGTGAGAAGGAGGCCATGCGGTGTCAGGGACTGTGCTGGGGGCACATGTCCGTCCCACTGCACGCATGCTGCCCCACACAGTGCCTACACTGAGCTGCCAGGGGCTGCCTGTGGGGCGGTGGGGCCGGGCTGTCCTGCAGAGGGGAAGGCACATGCAGCCTCATGCTGCAGGGCTGGGAGCCCAGAATCCCCCTGGAACTCAGTACCCAGCAGTGCTGTGCTCACCTTGCCTGGCTCCAAGGTGCCCCCCATGCTGCTCTGTCACTGCCCCTCCTCAGCAGGACGGGGGAGAAAACACAACTCAACAATTCCTGGGTTGTGGCATAAAGGTGTTTTATTCTTTCCTTGCTTAAAGCCCTATGACAACAAATTGTGTGTGTTAATAGTTACATGTCAAATGCAGGTTTTTCTGCAGCCTTTGCAACAGCTATGGACTTCAGCGTCCCTTTCACCTTAATATAACACATGAAGCTACACCTACCCCGCAACACATGTGACTAATAGTTTATATACTTGACATGATTTCCAACACCGAATTCTGCTCACTGTTAGTTAGGATTTCACATCCCTCTTA
>NW_011189925.1:720-2087 GCF_000146605.3 Meleagris gallopavo | reverse complement strand
TCATGGCTTACTCATGTTTTACTCAATCTTTCACTCACCCTCTAATCCAGGTTTACACTACACTTTGCTTCACATTTTACTCACGCTTTATTCCAGCTTGACGCAATCTTTACTTTGGATTTTATTCACAATTATTTGGGTTACCTCAAAGTTTACTCTAGGTTTACTCTTACATTTTTCTGGGTGCAGTTACACTTGACTCTGTATTTTCCCACAGCTTACTCCTGTTTTGTACCGTCTAACTGATGTACTGTCAAAGCATCCACATGATCATTCTGACCATCAAGAATCACAACATTTATTGAAGTTTGGGGAAAATATTGATTTCTCACTTACATCCTTAAAATATTGAGCTAAAGAAAGCATAGTAAATCTCAGGACTAAGGCTGTGTTACAGTAAAGCACATCTTCTTACAGCACACACAAAGAAATGGTTTATTAGATTGTTTCTTGGCTTACAACTGGCACCTGGTAGATAAGTGTGCATCTGTAGCTTAGCAACCTTCACTTTGGGATGCAGAGAGCTGTTACTGGAATGGTCTGGAGTTCTGCAAATGACCAAAGCATTCAGAGGTGAATCATTACCTGAACTGCAGTGACAAAACAGACTGGGTCGGGCAGAAAGAACAGCAATAACTAACTGTTACACAGAGTTAACTTAGGAAGTGATTGTTAAATATTAGGGGGAAAAAAGCAAATCAGGAAATGAGAGGACAAAACTGAAATACAAATAAAGCAAATCACTTTGAGTAAATAGATAAGGAGTAAGAGGGATGTGAAATCCTAACTAACAGTGAGCAGATTTCTGTGTTGGAAATCATTTAAATTATATAACCTATTAGTCACATGTGTTGTGGGTTAGGTGTAGTTTCATGTAATATTTTAAGGTGAAAAGGACATTGCATTCAATTGCTCCTGCAAAGTCTGCAGGAAACAAACAAACAACAACAAAAAAAAAAACAACAACTGCATTTGATATGTAGCCATTAACACACACAATTGTTGTCATTCGGTTTTGAGCAAGGAAAGAATCAAGCACTTTTTGCCTCAACCCAGGAATTGTTGAGTTGTGTTTTCTCCCCTGTCCTGCTGAGGAGGGGCAGTGACAGAGCAGCATGGGGGGCACCTGGGAGCCAGGCAAGGTGAGCACAGCACAGCTGGGCGCTGAGTTCCAGGGGGATTCTGGGCTCCCAGCCCTGCAGCATGAGGCTGCGTGTGCCTTCCCCTCTGCAGGACAGCCCGGCCCCACCGCCCCACAGGCAGCCCCTCGGCAGCTGAGTGCAGGCACTGTGTGGGCAGCATGCGTGCAGTGGGACAGAGATGTGCCCCAAGCACAGCCCCTGACACCGCATGGCCTCCTTCAAGTC
>NW_011189925.1:0-700 GCF_000146605.3 Meleagris gallopavo | reverse complement strand
AGAAAAACTGAGAGGACAAAACTGAAATACAAACATAGCAAATGACTTTAATTACAGTAAATAGATAAGGAATAAGAGGGATGTGAAATCCTAACTAACAGTGAGCAGAATTCGGTGTTGGAAATCATGTCAAGTATATAAACTACTAGTCACATGTGTTGTGGGGTAGGTGTAGCTTCATGTGATATATTAAGGTGAAAGGGACGCTGAAGTCCATAGCTGTTGCAAAGGCTGCAGAAAAACCTGCATTTGACATGTAACTATTAACACACACAATTTGTTGTCATAGGGCTTTAAGCAAGGAAAGAATAAAACACCTTTATGCCACAACCCAGGAATTGTTGAGTTGTGTTTTCTCCCCTGTCCTGCTGAGGAGGGGCAGTGACAGAGCAGCATGGGGGGCACCTGGGAGCCAGGCAAGGTGAGCACAGCACTGCTGGGTACTGAGTTCCAGGGTGATTCTGGGGTCCCAGCCCTGCAGCATGAGGCTGCGTGTGCCTTCCCCTCTGCAGGACAGCCCGGCCCCACCGCCCCACAGGCAGCCCCTGGCAGCTCAGTGTAGGCACTGTGTGGGGCAGCATGCGTGCAGTGGGACGGACATGTGCCCCCAGCACAGTCCCTGACACCGCATGGCCTCCTTCTCACAGTACTCACTTCCTCCCCCTCAGTTCATCTTCCTCTTCATCACAGTGCACCCTGG
>NW_011189924.1:0-787 GCF_000146605.3 Meleagris gallopavo | reverse complement strand
TACAGTGTGCCTAAAAGCAGACAGCTCATTAAAAAATAAAATAGAATCATAGGATATATCTTTTTCCAAAACTGAAGATATTACGGAAACTTTTCATGCTGAAAACTGCAGAACATCTAACCATATAGACAAAGGCTTCAGCTCCCCAGTACGATCATCGTTAAAGACACTGGAATAATAGCAGGAACACTAACCAACAACTTCTGGACAATTAATAGCAAAGCACGTGCAAGTTCTAAACCAGCATAAAATCCAAAGCAGCAGTGATGGGCCAGGGAAGCACAGAGACAGGATGACAGAAGACAGCCATGAACCCATATTTCGAGCATCCTCTGACACTACCCCTCCCACATGGCTGGGGAATTGCCTGTGCTGTGCTGCTCTGCTGAGACTGAGTGCTTCAGATGTCAAGGAACACACAAGGTTCCAAAACACCAGGACACCAAAAGTCATGTCACAAATACAGAAATACTGTAACTGTCATACAGACAGATCAGAGAAGACAGGAAGGTAAAACAGCTTGAGAAATGAACACAGGTTGTGGATGTAAAAGGCAGAGAGAGAAAAAAGAAAAAGACAGTTCTCCACTTTCCTCTTCAACCTAGAACACACAGGACTCCTTTCTGTAACATCTGCAGCAAACATTACAGAAAGTTTCACCTTCCACTCTTGTAATCTGGTGCCCACAGAAGTGCCTCAGTGATCTTGCATAATGCCACGGGCGAGGGAAACTGATGCAGAATGACAGAAGCTTCTAGAGGCCACAAATCTCACTGATGTTTGTCTC
>NW_011189923.1:0-527 GCF_000146605.3 Meleagris gallopavo | reverse complement strand
CAGAGATGTTTGTATTTGGCATCCCTAAGATCTCTATGATGTTATTCCATTTTTTTGCATGGAATGAAGACTCCCTAGGGGCTTGTAAGGGAAGGGGATGAAGAAGAAATAATGCTAAATTATTCCTTGAATGGGCTAGAAGAGGATCAAGGGAACTGCTAATATTATGTTGGTGTCTTTACAGGAGGCCATTGAATCTTTCAAAGAAGCTCTGAAACAGAAAGCAGACTTCATAGATGCCTATAAAAGTCTAGGACAAGCCTACAGGTAATGACAGTCAGAAATGGTTTTAAATTCTTTTTCTATATAATTATTTAAAATGCACTCCTAAATTTCACACATCTGTTACAAATCCATACAGAACTGTACGTGTATTTGGTGGGTTCTCAGGCCAGTATGGCATGTCAGGTGTTCAGTACAAATTATTTCTAGGTTTCCTTTATGGTTTTAATTCAGTTGCCAGGAGCTCCTGATCAAAGGTTAGGTGAGTAGCAGATATTTAGCGTACCTAAATCATATCTCACAGA
>NW_011189922.1:0-635 GCF_000146605.3 Meleagris gallopavo | reverse complement strand
TGCAGCTGAGCACCTGCTGTGACTGCAGAGCAAGGGAGGGCTCCTACCTGGATGCAGCTCCGGTGAAACCAGGCCTGTGTGCACACTGGGCACACCATGGTGTGGTAGGACTTTTTGTCCCCCACGGGCTCCAGGCAGATGGTGCAGTTTGTGTCTTGCTCTGGAGCTGCCTCCACGGCCTGCTGAGGGCGGTGCTCACAGCAGAAGGACCTGGCGGAAGACGGACAGGATGGGTGAGCTGAGAAGCGCTGAGATGCCAGCAGAGGAACACAAAGGAGTTTGCTGCGTGCTTCGGCACTGGGAAGCAGCCGTGCAGGTTCTTCCCTTGCTCGGCTGCTGCTGACAGCCCTTACCTGTGCTGCCCAAAGAACTGCGTGACACATTCCCCATCCGTGGCACAGGGCAGATGAAAGCTGCGTTCACAGCCTGTCTCTGCGCAGTAGATGGAGGCCCCCTTCTCTCCACAAACAAAGCAGTGCTGGAAAGAGAAGAGCAGCCCCCATTAGCAGCAGGCTCAGGGCCTCTGAGGCCAACGCCATGCCTCTAGGCAGGGCACAGAATGCAGGCACTGCTGGGTCGTGGAAAGACTGCCACTGCTTCCTTAGGGTCCAGGCTGAGCTGGTGCTGGCGCAAAC
>NW_011189921.1:0-741 GCF_000146605.3 Meleagris gallopavo | reverse complement strand
GGTGCAAGGTCCAAGCAGCAGGGTCCCTGCCTGGTGCCAGCAACCCAGTGCTGCCAGGCAGAGCCTGGAGAGGTGCAGCTGTTTGGGGAGCACGGCACTCACCTGAGGCTGTCGGAGAAGGCCTCCACACCGAACTTGGAGGGGCAGTAACCCCCCCCCGAAGCCGGAGAGCCGGCCCATCACGCTGGCCACGTTCACCACGCGGCCCCGCGCCCGCTTCACCAGCGGCAGGAGGCTGAGGGTCACCTCGATCAGCCCCACCAGGTTGACGTTCAGCACCGTCACAAAGTCCTCCTTCCTCAGCCACTCGTTGGGGGCGGTGGGGATGGCGACGCCGGCGTTGTTCACCAACCCCCACAGCCCTGCAATAGGGGCGGGTGAGTCGCGACCCCCACCGTGCCCCCTCCCCGCCCGGCCCCCTCCTACCTCTCTGCCCCACGCGCTCCTGCACCCACGCGGCGGCGGCGGCGATGCTGCTGCTGGAGGTGACGTCCAGCACGACGGTCTGCAGGCGCGACGAGGCGGCCGACCGCAGCCGTGCGGCCCCCGACTCCGTCAGGCAGCCCGCCAGCACCCGCAGCCCCCGCGCGTCCAGCTGCCGTGCCAGCAGGTTGCCAAAGCCCGAATCGCAGCCCGTGATCAGCACGAACTTCTCCTCCAGGCCGGGCACCGTCTGCCGCTCGCGGTGCCAACGCCGCAGCAGCCACAGCCCCAGCAGCGCCAGCAGCCACAGCCACATCC
>NW_011189920.1:0-496 GCF_000146605.3 Meleagris gallopavo | reverse complement strand
TGTCCCCAGGGCTGTGTGGAAAGGGCCACTGCAATCAGCAGGTCCGGTGCCAGCACCTGCAGTGGGGTCAGGGCTGAGGAAAGCAGCAGCAAATGTTGGGGCAGGGCCAGGGGTCCTTGGGGAGCTGCCCGGGTCCTTGGGGAGCGAGGTGTCTCCAGTTTGGGAGCGACTTCTGTGTGCTGTGGGTGAGCACAGGAGCGTCTCGCCGTCCTGCTGTGTCCCTGTCCCCGCGTGTGGCTGTGAGGCAGAGGAGGAGCAGCCCCATCCATCGCCATGGGCTGCTCCTGCCCGCCACAGCCCTGGCTCACTCGGCTACTCGGCGGCGATGTGTGGCTGGCACTGCCCTTCTGCTCAGCATTCCGGGCTGCTGTGACACCCAGCTGGCTCTGGAACGCAGCCCCCCCCATCTTGTGCTCTTGTGACATGGCTGTGCCAGCTGCAGGCTGCTTCCTGGAGCTGGTGGCTGCCCCTGGCAACGTGGCCGTGCCATAGCAGG
>NW_011189919.1:0-501 GCF_000146605.3 Meleagris gallopavo | reverse complement strand
GGCTCACTCGGCTACTCGGCGGCGATGTGTGGCTGGCACTGCCCTTCTGCTCAGCATTCCGGGCTGCTGTGACACCCAGCTGGCTCTGGAATGCAGCCCCCCCACTCTTGTGCTCTTGTGACATGGCTGTGCCAGCTGCAGGCTGCTTCCTGGAGCTGGTGGCTGCCCCTGGCAACATGGCCGTGCCATAGCAGGGCTGGTGCTGCCTGCCATGGGGCTGCTGCCTTCCGCCGTCCGTGTAATAAACGATCAGTTGTTCATCCCTAAATGTCTGATGGTGCTTTGCCCATATCTGCATGCAGTTCACAGCCAGGTCTGTGAGAAGAGGAAGGCCATCTTTGGCATCCAGCTTTCCAATTTAATTGGGGGGCTTTAATTTAAGTAGCCTGGGAAGGGATCCTCAGTCCATCTCGCTTTGAGGCTGCTGATGGTCATGGATGCTGTGGGCCTGAGCTGGATCCCAGGGCAGTGAGATAGTACCAAAGGTGCAGGATAAGAGAA
>NW_011189918.1:0-634 GCF_000146605.3 Meleagris gallopavo | reverse complement strand
CTAGCTCTCACTGGATGCTTGCTAAATTCTCTCATGTAAATTTCACTATTGCTAGTGAGAAAACAGATTAAATGTGAGATTAAAACTAAAGATAATAAGAATAAAATTAAGATAGTATTAAATTGGAGAAAGACTTCAAAACATGAATAGATCTATTTAATAGATGAATGGTTCCTTATCTACAGAAATGTTGGGTATATTAAAATATATCATGTATATTAAAATGATGAAATTAGTTACTAATAACTTCGAAGATGCAAGTATAACATGTAAATGCAATATGTATTAAATTGCATAAGTAAGCAGCAGACTACAGAAAAAGTTTCTTCTATATTTTTAATTACCTTATTGTGCATGTTCTTATTCCTGTTAAGAAAAAAAAATAATTGCACACTTTTTACTTTGTAGCAAGTTGAGAAAAAATCTTTTTTTTTTTGTACAATTAAAAATAATCTAAAAGAAAGAGCTTGGGCAGCTATTTCTCTGCTTCTTCATATGCTTTCTGTCTTAAAGCCTTCCATTTCCTTTAGGCCAAAAAATTATCTATTTTATTCCTAATATTTCAGAAAAAAAGGAAACAAAAAACAAAAGAAGGAAGGAAGGAAGAAGCAAACAGCAGCAAAGCAAAAATTCC
>NW_011189917.1:0-619 GCF_000146605.3 Meleagris gallopavo | reverse complement strand
AACAAATGAAAATAAATAGAAAAAATGTTACTTGAATTCCATGCACTAACTTGCTTTCAGAACTTGAAAACATATTGCAGTACATGCTGTTACGATGTTTAGAATGTATGTTTAGATGTTTTTTCTGTAAAAACTCGGTAGCATCTGCTCAGTGTTTGTAAGGATTCCAAATCTGTGCTCAGACAGGGAAATATGAAATATTATCAACTTTCTTAAATAATACATATATAATTCATATATTTATATGTATAGAACATAAGTCATGCAAAATACTAGTAGGTGATATTTATAGAAGAAATTTTGGAAAAGCCTACAATAACAGTTACAAAAGTAATTACAATGCAACGCTCTATTCGTTCCACCTCATGGATTATAACATTTGAGGCAAGTGATGTTTGACAAAGTCATGACTATATTTGTGCCATTTCTGCATAAGAAATAAAAATGCAATCACAATTTACAATTTATAATAGCACCGTGTGTCAGACTTCTTTTTCAATCTTTCAATCTTTTTTATGAAGAATACCAGAATATGTTGTATTTATTTGTTTGTTTGTTTGTTTTTATATGAACTCTTTTTTATGAATACTCTCCTTCTTTACTTACTGTTATCAGAATT
>NW_011189916.1:0-695 GCF_000146605.3 Meleagris gallopavo | reverse complement strand
AATAGACCTCAGGAGCTGCTCCCTGAGAAGACCTCGAGCTCTTCTGGTGCTCTTCACTGAGCCATGGGGGCAGTTTCAGAGTCCCAAGGTGATCTGTTCTGGACTCAGGGCAGTATTGTGGTTTAACATGGAAGGTGGCTCAGCAGCACATGCTCGTTCGCTCACTGCCCCCCTTCCAGTGGAAGAGGGAAGAAAACTGAAATAAAATCACAAAGTCCAATCTGTGGGTTGAGATAATATCATTTAGTAAGACAGAGAAAAAGAAAAGGATAATAATTTTGACATATGTATTTCTCCATTTATGATATATATAGTATATATTCACCTTTTGTCCAAGGAGGTTGTGGATGCCCCCTCCCTGGATGCATTCAAGGCCAGGCTGGATGTGGGTCCGGGCAGCCTGGTCTAGTGCTTTGTGACCCTGCACATAGCAGGGGGGTTGAAAATGGATGATTATATTGGTCCTTTTTCAACCCAGACCAGTTTATGATTGGATGATTCTATGATTCTATGGTTCTGTGATATATGTTATATATGCAGATGCAAACATTTTTGCATAGGGACCAATATATATGTAAATATATTGGGATTGGAGTAACTGCAGGGCTTGTCTTGGGAGTTGGAGCGACCGCAGGGCTGTACCTCTTGGCACAGTGCACCTCCCTTGGGAGGAATTCTTTTCTCATCACAGTTCT
>NW_011189915.1:0-447 GCF_000146605.3 Meleagris gallopavo | reverse complement strand
TTCTTACACAGAACATCAGCAGTTACGGGAACTTCATGCCCAGTTACGTCATGTCTAGCCTTCTAGGCAGGTGGGGCCAGACAGCTAGCTCAGGTGAACTCCCTGACTACCTACACTGCTTATCTGCTTTTTCATTCTCAGATCTCTGTCTGAGTTTCCTCCAACCAGCTCCCTACAAAGCAACTCAGAAAGGCTTTGAGCTTGTGGAAGTGTAAATACAATTGCTATTTGGCTTCATCTGTCCCTGGTCATCTTTTATAATTATAAAGTTAGCCACAATAATCCATGTCATGTTGGTGTGTTGCTTTTATTCAGAACCAGTGGTTTAATTAAGATGTATCAATGCATTTGGCTCTTGTCATGGAATATTGGTCTGCTGCTGCATGAAATGCCAAGGGAACTTACAAAGAACAAATGCCAAAGCAGATCCAAAGTCTTTTGATATTA
>NW_011189914.1:0-511 GCF_000146605.3 Meleagris gallopavo | reverse complement strand
AGGAGGTGGTTATTTCCACATTCACAGTGCTTGCGAGAATTCCCAGGTGGTTTTTGTTTTTTGCCATTCCCCACCTACTTGTAGAACGGGAATGGGATGAATAGCCAAGTGTACTTGGAGATGAATGCCCAGTGCGAGGAGCTGAGCTGCCCACCCAGGCTGTAAAGCGGCCCAGTGCTTGGACTCCTTGGCCTCCCTCGGTGGCACCAGCTGCGTGCCGCTCTGTTCCCCAGTGGCCTCTTGGGAGGCAGAAAATGTGCCTCGGTGCTGCCCAACAGCACACTGTCCCCATAGTTCCCCACCCTGCGGCAGGTTTCTAGCCTGATTTGTGTCTCTCTCCCTTTCTGCACTCTTCCAGGCTGCTGTTTGTGCCGCCACAGATGAGGAGCGGCTGGCCAGAATGCGGGCCGTCATCCAGCAGCTGCCCGCTCCTCACTACAGGTCAGTGCTGCCCTCAGCCTGCTGAGCTCAGCCCTGCTGCACTTCAGAGGGCACTGGTGCCATTCCAGGC
>NW_011189913.1:0-331 GCF_000146605.3 Meleagris gallopavo | reverse complement strand
ATCTAACCATACAGACAAATGCTTCAGCTCCCCAGTATGATCATCGTTAAAGACACTGGAATAATAGCAGGAACACTAACCAACAACTTCTGGACAATTAATAGCAAAGCACGTGCAAGTTCTAAACCAGCATAAAATCCAAAGCAGCAGTGATGGGCCAGGGAAGCACAGAGACAGGATGACAGAAGACAGCCATGAACCCCATATTTCGAGCATCCTCTGACACTACCCCTCCCACATGGCTGGGGAATTGCCTGTGCTGTGCTGCTCTGCTGAGACTGAGTGCTTCAGATGTCAAGGAACACACAAGGTTCCGTGAGGCTTTTCTAGC
>NW_011189912.1:0-434 GCF_000146605.3 Meleagris gallopavo | reverse complement strand
AAAGCAGCAGTGATGGGCCAGGGAAGCACAGAGACAGGATGACAGAAGACAGCCATGAAACCCCATATTTCGAGCATCCTCTGACACTACCCCTCCCACATGGCTGGGGAATTGCCTGTGCTGTGCTGCTCTGCTGAGACTGAGTGCTTCAGATGTCAAGGAACACACAAGGTTCCGTGAGGCTTTTCTAGCCCCCAACTACCAGAGTGCAAAAAACCCCAACAAAACAACAAGCTACTTTCCAACCTTCAGTTTATGGTTGCAGTTCTGTTTGTTTATATCATGTCTAATACTGCGTATAACAGATATAACCAATGGTCATGTCACAAATACAGAAATACTGTAACTGTCATACAGACAGATCAGAGAAGACAGGAAGGTAAAACAGCTTGAGAAATGAACACAGGTTGTGGATGTAAAAGGCAGAGAGAGAA
>NW_011189911.1:0-541 GCF_000146605.3 Meleagris gallopavo | reverse complement strand
ATCCTCTGACACTACCCCTCCCACATGGCTGGGGAATTGCCTGTGCTGGGCTGCTCTGCTGAGACTGAGTGCTTCAGATGTCAAGGAACACACAAGGTTCCGTGAGGCTTTTCTAGCCCCCAACTACCAGAGTGCAAAAAAACCCCAACAAAACAACAAGCTACTTTCCAACCTTCAGTTTATGGTTGCAGTTCTGTTTGTTTATATCATGTCTAATACTGCGTATAACAGATATAACCAATGGTCATGTCACAAATACAGAAATACTGTAACTGTCATACAGACAGATCAGAGAAGACAGGAAGGTAAAACAGCTTGAGAAATGAACACAGGTTGTGGATGTAAAAGGCAGAGAGAGAAAAAAAGAAAAGCAGTTCTCCACTTTCCTCTTCAACCTAGAACACACAGGACTCCTTTCTGTAACATCTGCAGCAAACATTACAGAAAGTTTCATCTTCCACTCTTGTAATCTGGTGCCCACAGAAGTGCCTCAGTGATCTTGCATAATGCCATGGCGAGGAACTGATGCAGAATGACAGAA
>NW_011189910.1:0-539 GCF_000146605.3 Meleagris gallopavo | reverse complement strand
TTTCCCTATTATGAATAAGCAGACATCACTGAAAAACAGGGTCCCTTACGTGTTATGGGAAATATTTCCCCGTACTATGTGGCAGATTACTTTTAGGGAGTTAACAAAGATATACTGATCACAAAAGAAAGACAATTGGCTGCCTCCACAATGGCCTGACCGCTATTAAATACTTGAAATCGTGCTAAAATGAGGAATAATACTTTAGAGAATGAAAAACAACTTTTGAAAGACCATATAGAAAACATAGACTAAGAAACGGGCACATTAACAGGAAAGAAACCAATTCTGCATCTTCTAATAGGTCAAGTTTATAACATTTCAATACACGATGACCAGAATCCTGAATCAACAGACTGCGTTGACCAGGAAAATAAAAAAATCTAAATTAGATCTCGAATTTGCAATTTCAACAGATCCGCTACAAGTCTGTCCTGTCATAACTCAGGAAAAAAAAAAAAAACAAACACAGGACAGACAGGCAAAGGTGGCTCCTGATCAGTGGCCCCCCTGTCCTCACGCATTTGCACGTAACAGCC
>NW_011189909.1:0-820 GCF_000146605.3 Meleagris gallopavo | reverse complement strand
AGCCTGGAGCTCCAGCCCTGCCCCTTCCATCTTGCCCCCCTGGCAACCCCTGCCAGCTCCTAGCGAAGGAGGCACGGGAGCAGCCAGAGGGGTCGACAGGGGTAGTTCTGGTGGTGCGACAGCAGGCAGCAGCAAAGGCCTGCCCTGCAGCAGCTCGGAGAGCTGCCCAAGGGATGGCGGCGGTCCCGGAATGGGCCGGTGGGGTCCTGGTGGCAGCCCGTGCTTCCTCGTTGAGCTCCCTGCTGTGCTGTGGGAAGTCAGGGAGCTGGGCGATGAAGCTCCCTGGGAGGGGCAGGGCTGCTGGAGACATCAGGGCTTTGTGGCTCCGTGGCACTGATCCATGCAATGAGTTGTTCTCTTTTCTGGCTGTCTAGTTCCCCCAGCAGCTCATTGTGAAGCAGGTCACTCTTCAGGTGAGAAATCTTACTCAAAATCCACAGCCACAAACGACGCTTCCATGCTGATTGCATTGCATGCCACAGAACGGCCAAAAACCTCCATCAGCCGAGTACTGGCAGAAAATGGGAGCACACATTTTTAGCATTTCATCATGAATTCAAAGAATAGTCTCAGTTTACTATTAAAATTGGAAGGGGAAAAAAAATCTCTATACATATATACATTAACCTGTAAGTTGCCAGGCATCAGTTTTGAATGAAGAAAAGCCACGTTTGACATCTGCTTCTATAGCAGAGTCCATCTGACATTTAAAAATTATTTCGTTGAGGTTAAAGACATTCCACTGCTTTATCTTTAAGAAGCATTTCATGATATGCATCGAATTTGGCAGCCAGCAGAAGAGAAGGCTCCGGGGGATACC
>NW_011189908.1:0-592 GCF_000146605.3 Meleagris gallopavo | reverse complement strand
GCATTTCATCATGAATTCAAAGTATAGTCTCAGTTTACTATTAAAATTGGAAGGGGAAAAAAAAATACTCTATACATATATACATTAACCTGTAAGTTGCCAGGCATCAGTTTTGAATGAAGAAAAGCCACGTTTGACATCTGCTTCTATAGCAGAGTCCATCTGACATTTAAAAATTATTTCGTTGAGGTTAAAGACATTCCACTGCTTTGTCTTTAAGAAGCATTTCATGATATGCATCGAATTTGGCAGCCAGCAGAAGAGAAGGCTCCGGGGAGACCTCCTAAGGGCGGCCTTCAGTATCCCAAGGGGGGCTGCAAAAAGCAAGGGACAGAGTCTTTAGATTGGACATAAGGAAGAAGTCTGTTACAATAAGCGTGGCACTGGAACAGGGACACTGAGGGATCCTGGGGATCTCTGGAGCCCTGAGCACTGGGCGCCAGGGCCTGGGGGATGGGAGGGGATGGACAGCACCATCCCCCTACCCCTTTCCAGGGGGACCACTGCCACCCCAAGACCTTCCCTCGTGCTCTGAGGGGCTGTGCAGAGGAGGGTCTCAAGCCGTCCTACGGATGGCCCAGAGTCACTGTGG
>NW_011189907.1:0-625 GCF_000146605.3 Meleagris gallopavo | reverse complement strand
TTGAATGAAGAAAAGCCACGTTTGACATCTGCTTCTATAGCAGAGTCCATCTGACATTTAAAAATTATTTCGTTGAGGTTAAAGACATTCCACTGCTTTATCTTTAAGAAGCATTTCATGATATGCATCGAATTTGGCAGCCAGCAGAAGAGAAGGCTCCGGGGAGACCTCCTAAGGGCGGCCTTCAGTATCCCAAGGGGGCTGCAAAAGCAAGGGACAGAGTCTTTAGATTGGACATAAGGAAGAAGTCTGTTACAATAAGCGTGGCACTGGAACAGGGACACTGAGGGATCCTGGGGAGTCTCTGGAGCCCTGAGCACTGGGCGCCAGGGCCTGGGGATGGAGGGGATGGACAGCACCATCCCCCTACCCCTTTCCAGGGGACCACTGCCACCCCAAGACCTTCCCTCGTGCTCTGAGGGGCTGTGCAGAGGAGGGTCTCAAGCCGTCCTACGGATGGCCCAGAGTCACTGTGGAGATGGGACAGGGGCTGTGGCTGCTGCCCCCAGGGGACCCACATCCCGCCCTGGGCTGCTGCCAGCCCTCCTCCTGCCCAAAGTCCTGGGGCACAAACCCTGCAGGGACGAGGCTTCTCCATGGGCAGTGACACCTTCTGACATCCTCT
>NW_011189906.1:0-758 GCF_000146605.3 Meleagris gallopavo | reverse complement strand
TTGCTCCCACTGCTGTAACCACCCCCATAGAGCATTTGCCACCATCCACGAGTCAGTGTAAACATAAAGCATTGGCCACCTCTCCCGTTCAGCAACATCCAAGGCCAGTTGGACAGCCTTTACCTCTGCAAATTGGCTTGATTCTCCTTTTCCTTCAGTGGCCTCTGCAACTTGTTGTGTGGGGCTCCACACAGCGGCTTTCCATCTGCGGTGTTTCCCCACAATACAACACGATCCATCTGTGAATAGGGCGTATGTCTTCTCATTTTCTGGTAGTTCATTATATGGTGGGGCCTCTTTAGCACGTGATATCTCTTCTGCTGCCGGTGTTCCAAACTTTTGCCTTCAGGCCAGTCCATGATCACCTCTAGGATTCCTGGACGGTTGAGATTCCCCATCCGCGCTCGCTGCGTAATCAGCGCAATCCACTTACTCCAAGTGGCATCAGTAGCATGATGGGTGGACGGGACCCTTTCCCTTGAACATCCAGTTCAGCACTGGCAGTCGAGGTGCCAGAAGGAGCTGTGTTTCTGTACCGATTACTTCGGAAGCAGCCCGAACCCCCTCATACGCGGCTAAGATCTCCTTCTCAGTTGGAGTGTAGCACTCTTCAGACCCTCTGTACGCCCGACTCCAGAATCCCAGGGGTCGGCCTCGGGTCTCTCCTGAGGCTCTTTGCCACAAACTCCAAGTGGGACCTTTCTCTCCAGCAGCAGTGTAGAGGATGTTCTTCGCATCCTGTTCCATCCGTACTGGCC
>NW_011189905.1:0-984 GCF_000146605.3 Meleagris gallopavo | reverse complement strand
CAGGTGTGATGTGAAAAGGCTGGCCAGCTGCAACAAGGCTGCTGTCACTCTCTCAGTGGAAAATCCATCTCAGCCAAGCCCCACTCAGGCATGATCAGAAAAGGACGTGGGAGGAAGGCTTCAGACTCATGTGGTTACCAAGAAGAAATAAATGACAGTTGTTGATTAGGGGATCAAGGAATTGGACTGCCTTTAATGGAGACCCTGTGCTGCCCCAGGTGCAGGCACAGCCTTCATGGAAGTGACAATTTTCTGCGGTGCTTGTGACAAATGGAAAACAGTCAATGACATGAGCTGTGTGGCTGCTTCCCTTAATGCTGCTTGTTCATTTCCTGGCTTATGCCACACCCTTGCCCTAATGCAGGCTTTTTCTGAGTACTCGGATTGAGAAGCCCCAGGACTTCTGGGCCAGGAATGAGTCAGTGATGGCAGAGGACTCAGTTCAAGTGTTGAGATGGATCCATCTCAGGCAAGTGATGCTATATTGCAGCTGCTGGCCAGGGAGTTGGGCTGCAGGGCTGACGTGGGACACACTGCGAGTGTCAGGACATGTCTTGGGACTGCAGGTATGCCCAGGAGAAGGGCAGGGAGGAAGCAGAACATGGGGATGCATGAGAAGCAAACTGCAAACATGCCACGAGGTAGCCAAAGTATATACACCTCTGGGAGATTGATAGATAAGGGTTTTTGGTTTCATCCTGCCGGAGCCTAGAAATAACCCACAGGATCTATCCAGCTACTGTCCACATCCTAGCTCATAAAGTTTCTCAGTTCAAGTGAAGATTGCCTCCATGATAAATCTTCTCAACACTTCCCTGCCCCGTGAAAAGCAGTCCCAAGATTTGGCATGGCACAGAGCTGAGAGCAGCTGAGTCTTCCATTTGGAGGACGAGGTGGACAAGAAGGGGCTTTATACTCACCTGGTTCCCATGGAGAAGGCCATAAGAGTAGTAGATGAGAGGCCAATGAGATGCACTGGCTTTT
>NW_011189904.1:0-651 GCF_000146605.3 Meleagris gallopavo | reverse complement strand
AGCAGCTGAGTCTTCCAGTTTGGAGGACGAGGTGGACAAGAAGGGCTTTATACTCACCTGGTTCCCATGGAGAAGGCCATAAGAGTAGTAGATGAGAGGCCAATGAGATGCACTGGCTTTTGTAGTGGACTCAAGGTGATCCATGCCCAGAGGCATCGCTTCTAGCAGTGATTATTTTCTGACAAGTTCATCTTGAACGCAAAACATTCCAGATAATAACATAGTGTGTACGTTGGTTTCCTGTGCATTTCAATTTCATTCCCCACATTACACTACTTTTGATCCTCACTGAAGGCATCTTTTCAGTGGCAAGAAAGGAGACTCCTAAGATTGAGCTGCTGCACAGCTCCTGGGTGTGACCTTATCCCACCTCATGCTGCTCTCTGGAAAATCCTGCTGCCCTTTTTTTGCCTCTTCCTATTCTGCCCCAGACATGAGAACATAGGGACAGAAGTTGTGCAGGATCCTTTCCAGATTCCAGAAGAAAAGCATGGCAGTAAATTGTGAAATTAAGTGGTGGTTTTAGTAAGACACAAGAGGAAGAGGTCTAGAGACAGCAAATACATCCCAGCTCCGTTCTGGTGCTGAGAACCCCATCTTTGTTCTGCATCAGACAGAACCAGTGGATTTAGCCAAGTCACACTGTGCAGA
>NW_011189903.1:1875-2581 GCF_000146605.3 Meleagris gallopavo | reverse complement strand
CACCCACCACATTATGAGACAGCCTGTTCCAGTGCCTCACCACCCTCACCGTAGAAGAATTTTTCCTTCTCTAAATCTACCCTCTTTGAGCTTAAAGCCATTTCCCCTTGTTCTATCAGGCCCAGCTGAAGATTCTGTCCCCTTTTTTGTCCGCTGAACAGTCTACCCATCAAATTCACATCTTTCCAGTTTGGCGAGAAGTGTGTTGTGGGCTACCATGTCAAAGGCCTTACTGAAATTGAGATATCAGTGGCTCTTCCCTTGTCCATTGATAGGGTGACACCGTCATAGAAGGCCACTTCTATCAAATCCCGCAGGCTTTGCCCTTGGTGAAGCCATGCTGAGTCTCCTGTCTCACCTCTTTGCCTTCTGTGTGCCTTAGTATGGAATCACAGAATCACAGAATGTCAGGGATTAGAAGGGACCTCTAAAGATCATCTCTTCCAGTCCCCCTGGACTGCCAGAGCAACAGCTCCTGTATGAGGTGACTCAGGAACACTTCCAGGTGGGCTTTGAATGTCTCCAGAGAAGGAGAGCCAACCTCTCTGGGCAGCCAGTTCCAGTGTTCTGTTACCCTCATTGTCAAGAAATTTTTTCTCACATTTATGTGGAACCTCCTGTGTTCCAGTCTGCGCCCACTGCCCCTTGTCCTATCCCTGGGTGTCACTGAGAAGGGCCTGGCTCCATCCTCCTCATGCTCACCCTT
>NW_011189903.1:0-493 GCF_000146605.3 Meleagris gallopavo | reverse complement strand
GATTGCTGCGTTTCTTGGATGCAAGATCCTGAACTCAGCTGTCTCGCGGTTGAGGCGTGCAAGGCTGTCTGTAAACAAGAGGATTACTTTGTATTTTGCAGTTAGGTTAAATGCAGTTTAGCTTCTGTATTCTTACCTGGAAGCTTATCCAACTGGCACTTTGTTAAATGGAAGATGGCATTGTCACAAGTTCAAGACATTTGGGACTACAAACCTCCCCAGCTCATTTGACAAGCGTCCAGACTGCACCAATAATTCAGGATGTTGAGTAGTCGGAGACAAACATCAGTGAGATTTGTGGCCTCTAGAAGCTTCTGTCATTCTGCATCAGTTTCCCTCGCCCGTGGCATTATGCAAGATCTGTGATGCACTTCTGTGGGCACCAGATTACAAGAGTGGAAGGTGAAACTTTCTGTAATGTTTGCTGCAGATATTACAGAAAGGAGTCCTGTGTGTTCTAGGTTGAAGAGGAAAGTGGAGAACTGTCTTTTTC
>NW_011189902.1:0-1160 GCF_000146605.3 Meleagris gallopavo | reverse complement strand
AAGGCTGTCTGTAAACAAGAGGATTACTTTGTATTTTGCAGTTAGGTTAAATGCAGTTTAGCTTCTGTATTCTTACCTGGAAGCTTATCCAACTGGCACTTTGTTAAATGGAAGATGGCATTGTCACAAGTTCAAGACATTTGGGACTACAAACCTCCCCAGCTCATTTGACAAGCGTCCAGACTGCACCAATAATTCAGGATGTTGAGTAGTCGGAGACAAACATCAGTGAGATTTGTGGCCTCTAGAAGCTTCTGTCACTCTGCATCAGTTTCCCTCGCCCGTGGCATTATGCAAGATCTGTGATGCACTTCTGTGGGCACCAGATTACAAGAGTGGAAGGTGAAACTTTCTGTAATGTTTGCTGCAGATATTACAGAAAGGAGTCCTGTGTGTTCTAGGTTGAAGAGGAAAGTGGAGAACTGTCTTTTTCTTTTTTCTCTCTCTGCCTTTTACATCCACAACCTGTGTTCATTTCTCAAGCTGTTTTACCTTCCTGTCTTCTCTGATCTGTCTGTCTGACAGTTACAGTATTTGTGTATTTGTGACATGACTTTTGGTTATATCTCTTGTATGCAGTATTAGACATGATATAAACAAACAGAACTGCAACTATAAACTGAAGGTTGGAAAGTAGCTTGTTGTTTTGTTGGGGTTTTTTTGCACTCTGCTAGTTGGGGGCTAGAAAAGCCTCACGGAACCTTGTGTGTTCCTTGACATCTGAAGCACTCAGTCTCAGCAGAGCAGCACAGCACAGGCAATTCCCCAGCCATGTGGAGGGGTAGTGTCAGAGGATGCTCGAAATATGGGTTCATGGCTGTCTTCTGTCATCCTGTCTCTGTGCTTCCCTGGCCCATCCCTGCTGCTTTGGATTTTATGCTGGTTTAGAACTTGCACGTGCTTTGATATTACTTGTCCAGAAGTTGTTGGTTAGTGTTCCTGCTATTATTCCAGTGTCTTTAACGATGATCATACTGGGGAGCTGAAGCCTTTGTCTGTATGGTTAGATGTTCTGCAGTTTTCAGCATGAAAAGTTTCCGTAATATCCTCAGTTTTGGGAAAAAGATGTATTCTATGGTTCTATTTTATTTTTTTTAATGAGCTGTCTGCTTTTAGGCACACTGTAATGTTACCAGGACTCAACTACTGAATCCAGACCG
>NW_011189901.1:0-523 GCF_000146605.3 Meleagris gallopavo | reverse complement strand
GTCATCCTGTCTCTGTGCTTCCCTGGCCCATCCCTGCTGCTTTGGATTTTATGCTGGTTTAGAACTTGCACGTGCTTTGATATTACTTGTCCAGAAGTTGTTGGTTAGTGTTCCTGCTATTATTCCAGTGTCTTTAACGATGATCATACTGGGGAGCTGAAGCCTTTGTCTGTATGGTTAGATGTTCTGCAGTTTTCAGCATGAAAAGTTTCCGTAATATCCTCAGTTTTGGGAAAAAGATGTATTCTATGGTTCTATTTTATTTTTTTTTAATTGTAGCTGTCTGCTTTTAGGTCACACTGTAATGTTCCCAGGACTCAACTACTGAATCCAGACCGACTGTTGAATGAAATAATCTCCGTCCTTTCAAAGAAGGGGTAAGTGGAAAACAGAATGGTTTTCACCTTGTAAATAGTCAGTTCCATGGCCCTTAAAGCAAATATTTTAGTTTGCTTTCTCTGTCCCATCTGTAAAGTACGATAGTTTTAGAAAAGCGTAGGGAACAGTAAATGAATATGTGCAT
>NW_011189900.1:0-396 GCF_000146605.3 Meleagris gallopavo | reverse complement strand
GTGAGAACATTTCTCTCTTCGGAGTCCTTACAGTTGTTTGCATCCCAACCTTTGCCTCTACATGATCCTTTTTGTGGTTGTCTCATGTTGCCAAGGAAGAAAGGCAATCTTTGTTGACAGGGGATAAGGTGAGGACATGAAGGAGGACTTTCATCCTCTGCAGAGCTGTACAGATGTGGTTTTGATAGATGGTGAACTCAGTGGAGAAGCAGTGAGTTGGATGGTTGCAGTTGAGAGGAAGTGTCTACCCTGGCTTCTCTGACAACATGTCCAGTGCCTACCATTACACTCTTCTACTTACTTTTAACTCAGTTCTGTTAACAATCTCTTTTTCTCAAGGACCTCTTTTAGTTAGACCTAAAAGGAGTCTGGACTGACCTACTTTTGATTTTCTTG
>NW_011189899.1:0-497 GCF_000146605.3 Meleagris gallopavo | reverse complement strand
ATTATTCCTCCCTAGGTGTAAGACCTTACACTTGCTTTTGTTGAACCTCATCCGGTTTCTTACTGCCCAGCTCTCCAGCCTGTCCAGGTCTCGCTGAATGGCAGCACAGCCTTCAGGCGTGTCAGCCAATCCTCCCAACTTCGTATCATCAGCAAACTTGCTGAGGGTGGCCACTATCCCCTCATCAAGGTCATTGATGAAGATGTTGAACAAGACCGGACCCAGCACAGACCCCTGGGGGACACCACTGGTTACAGGTCTCCAGCCAGACTCTGCACCACCAACGACAACCCTCTGCGCTCTGCCAGTCAGCCAGTTCTCAACCCACCTCACTGTCCACTCATCTATCCCACACTTCCTCAGCTTTGTATAAGGATGTCGTGGGAGACAGTATCAAATGCCTTTCTAAAATCAAGGTAGACTACATCTACCGCTCTTCCCCCATCCCACCCAGCCATGTGACAGCATCATAGAAGGCCACCAGGTTGGTTGAGCAC
>NW_011189898.1:0-551 GCF_000146605.3 Meleagris gallopavo | reverse complement strand
ATTGGTCAGGGGGCACCTCTGCCGGTCTATCTTGCACCTTTTCGTTTTTTGAGTTATAATAGGACGGAGTTGCAGGGGATCCACCATGACTGGAACCTCTAGGTCTGATTTGGAACTCCCGTTTTCCTCTTGAACCAGGTCCGCTACTTCAGAGATATGACTACCGTCTATTGAAATACTACGGACCTGGCCTAGGGACTGTACAACTGGTTTTTTTCCCATCAATACATTAAGTTCTTGCTCCAATTTGTCAATCCGAGCTTTTAGGAGCTGATTTTCATTTTCTAAATTACCTGATCTTGTCTCTGCTTGATTTCAAGCATTCAGCAGTGGCCATGCCACTGTGGATGCAGCTAATTGCCTTTCCTTCGTAGTTAAGACATCTTTGTCCAGTCCCTGAAAGTATTCTGTTAAGCGTACTGGGGAAATACTCGCCAAAGTATGCAGGGGACCCCATTTCTCAATTATAGTTGCCAGTTGATAAGAAGGAGATCCCAGAAACCCTGGGATCTGCCCGGGGATCATTTTAACTAGGGGAATGGTGTTCTCCC
>NW_011189897.1:0-528 GCF_000146605.3 Meleagris gallopavo | reverse complement strand
ATTTGTCAATCCGAGCTTTTAGGAGCTGATTTTCATTTTCTAAATTACCTGATCTTGTCTCTGCTTGATTTCAAGCATTCAGCAGTGGCCATGCCACTGTGGATGCAGCTAATTGCCTTTCCTTCGTAGTTAAGACATCTTTGTCCAGTCCCTGAAAGTATTCTGTTAAGCGTACTGGGGAAATACTCCCCAAAGTACGCAGGGGACCCCATTTCTCAATTATAGTTGCCAGTTGATAAGAAGGAGATCCCAGAAACCCTGGGATCTGCCCGGGGATCATTTTAACTAGGGGAATGGTGTTCTCCCCCTTGACCCATTCACAGAAACCCCCATAAAAGAGACATGATGTAAAGTGGATTTACATCAAACAATTGCCTGGCTCGCCAATTGTTTAATCAATGGATATACAGATGGTATAGATCCATATCCAGGAGCTCGGCTAATAGCATTTATATTGGAGAAATAAGAGAAAGTCACTCACCCTGTCCTGGGCTCGCCAGACGAACTCCTGATGGAGCGGATCTCCAG
>NW_011189896.1:0-826 GCF_000146605.3 Meleagris gallopavo | reverse complement strand
AGAGGTACAGACACACAGCAGGCATTCTGGGTTTGGTGCCCTGTCTTTCTAGTTAGGCTTTCTGTCTGTCCTTTCCTGGGACTGTTGTCGTTGTGTGTTGCTCTAGGTCTTAATCCCTGGGGATTGCAGTTACCTTTGCTGTCCCAGTTGGAAGTGGGACCCCACAGTTCAGCCAAGATCCTAAGATCCATTGCTGTGAACACTCGAGATGAGATTTCCCAGTATTGTGGCCCGTTTTGCAGACTGAAGGTAGTGCTGGACTCACTGACTGTTGCTGCTTCCCCTTTCTTGATTCTGACAGGGAGAGGTGCTGAGCCGAATGGCAAAATCTTGGTGAAAGCTCCTCTCCAGGCTGGAGGGCTTCCTGGAACAGCAGCTCCCAGCACGGGGGGAAGAGCTTCCCCTGCAGTTGACAGCCGCCCCTTCCCCAAGACCGTGGCCGCAAGAAAGCGCAAGGGAGTGGAAGAGGAGGAGCAAAAAGCAGAGCTGTGGCCTGCCAACAAACAAGCGAAGGTGGAGCGCAATGGGGAGAAGGCTCAGAGCCCACATCAGAGCAGAGGCGGTGTGCCAGCTCCAGCAGCACACCCTGGGCCTGCCCCAGCGCCGACTGGGCGGTTCCGGACCTCAAGGCAAAGAGGTAAGAAGATGCTGCAGCTGTCCTGGTGAGGTGCTTCCCTTATCAAGCACGTGGAGTTTGCTTAGGGTTTGCTTTGCTTTTTCCTTCTCTCTGCAGAGAGGGAAAAGAGTAGAAGGCTACCAAGCCCAAAGGCAAAGCCAGAATGTGTCACCCCCTCTTTTCCCGTTAACTCCGCGATGGTCTTCTGCT
>NW_011189895.1:0-752 GCF_000146605.3 Meleagris gallopavo | reverse complement strand
CCTCAAGGCAAAGAGGTAAGAAGATGCTGCAGCTGTCCTGGTGAGGTGCTTCCCTTATCAAGCACGTGGAGTTTGCTTAGGGTTTGCTTTGCTTTTTCCTTCTCTCTGCAGAGAGGGAAAAGAGTAGAAGGCTACCAAGCCCAAAGGCAAGGCCAGAATGTGTCACCCCCTCTTTTCCCGTTAACTCTGCGATGGTCTTCTGCTCGTCCCACTGGACGACCCTTCCCTGAGAGGCTTCCTAGCCTGTTTTCATGGTACCCGTGTTCCCATGGTTTTGCTGTTGACAAACTGAATTTCTCTTCTCTTGCTCTCCAGCAAGAAGACGACCTGTGACCTGGGTTCATTGGCACCCAGTGTCATCCAGTGGTACCCAGTGTCACCCATTGCCACCCAGTGGCACCGATTGGCACCCAATGTCTCCCAATGGCACCTCAACGTAAGCGATGGCACCGACTGGCACCCGGTGTCACCCAGTGTAATCCAACAGCAACCAGTGTCACCCATTGACACGCCTTGGCTCCCAGTGGCACCCAGTGACACCCACTGGACCAAGCTCAACAAATGTCTCCCCATGTCCCCCAGTGGAACCCAGTGTCACCAAGTCTCCCCCAATGAACCACAGTGCCCCTCATTCCCCCCGTGTTCCCAAATATCCCCCAAATCCCCAATGTCCAACAATGTCCCCCAATGTTACCCAGTGTCCCCAAATATCACTCAGTGTCCACCAAAGTTCCCCTAAGTTCCCCAATGTC
>NW_011189894.1:0-869 GCF_000146605.3 Meleagris gallopavo | reverse complement strand
AACAATGTCCCCCAATGTTACCCAGTGTCCCCAAATATCACTCAGTGTCCACCAAAGTTCCCCTAAGTTCCCCAATGTCCTTCAATGTCGATGTCCCACAACATCCCCTGGTATCCCTCAGTGTCCACCATTGTCTTCCAATTTCCCCAGCGTCCCCAATGTCACCCAGTGCCTCCCAATGTCCCCCACTTTCTGCCAGTGTTCTCCAATTTTCCCCAATGTCCCTCAATGTCCCCCAATGTCACTCCATTTCACCAATGTGCCCCAATGTTCCCAAATGTCTCCCAGTGTTCCCCAATGTCCCCCAGTTTCCCCAATGTCCTTCATTGTCCCTCAATATTACCTAGTGTCCCCCTGTCAACGGTTTATGGGCTGGTTCGGCCCGGTTCCGTGACTAGAAGGGCGAAGGGATCCGCGGATCGCGCCCCGGGAAAAGAAAATAGGGACCCCGAAATAATTGAAAACAGTGGCAACAATCTGAGGTGAAACAAAGAAATTTACTAAATATGGTATCAGCAGAATTTTATAAGGAGAGAGAGTGTGAAATTGATGGTGGATCGGCCTCACCACAACGCTGAGATGAGAAGCGCAGGCAGAGAAGCGCAGGCGAAGCAGTGCAGGCAAAGAAGAGAGCATCAGGTGACCTTGCCGGGAGTTCTATCTCCTCGCTGACCGCAAAGCCCCCTGGGGAAATGCAGCTCTTCTTCTCCTCTGGACAGGCACCCGGAACTTGAGCATCAGCAGTCAAACCCCCAGTGCATTACATGATGTTATGATTGGAACACTGATAATGAAAAATACATGAAACCATGACATTCCACCCTTACTTCCACATCACTGCATCATGCTTAATATATACAAACAAAATA
>NW_011189893.1:0-2047 GCF_000146605.3 Meleagris gallopavo | reverse complement strand
ACTGTTGTGAATATCTCTCATAAAAATTCAAGCAAGATCAAATATTCCAAAAAAGCTGTGTCCAGAAAGATTGTAAGTGTGTATGTTAAGGCATACCTGCTGCTTCTCAACATCCCTGAAGGATGCAGCAGAAACAGGCAGTCAGGCTACTTACAAGAATGTTTATCTACAAAATGGATCCAAATTAAACATTTTCCTTTGGCATATGTTGCAAATTTCTGTGACCATTAAATGTGTAATTTACTCATCAATTACACTCGAGAAAATACACTTCTGTCTAAAATTAAAGGGAAAATGATACTAAATGTTAATTTCTGGTTAATTGCTCAACACATTTGCTGCTACACATATGAAAAAAGAATACAAAAGTCTTTCTGATCCTGAAGATTAAGTAAGAAGAGTTTACATTCACTTTCTCCCTTCTGCTCAAAGAAACTGATACTACTGAGATAGGAGATTTGTTTTTTTTTTGGTCAGACCTGAATGCACAGAAACATTTAGGCCTCTTAAGGTGGCGATCATTAGACTTTGGTTGATGTGTCTGAAACTGTGTGAAGTTGTGGTAACTCAAAATTTCATTAAGCATAGTTGTCCAAAAATTAATTATTTAAGTATTGTTGCTCCTTGTCAATTTGCAATCAGAGAGAATGAAAAATGTTTCCAGGTAACACAGCCCCCTGTCTGGAAGGGAAGAAGCTTTCCTTAAGTAAATCTACATCTCAAAGTATACCCTCCTTCCCAGAGTTGCCAGCATGTAGGCATTTTGAGTGTACAGGCATATCGTGTTAAGAAACGTGTTCACTCGATATGAAAAACCTGTGGATTTTTCATGGCTTTTTTTCTTGGTCACAATTACTCTATGTTTAGACAGTAAAAGATCCAGTTAAAATAATACACGTGTCTTTGATTTTCTCTGCTTTAGCTGTCATCACTCTGGACACCCAGGCACAATCTAGTGACCTCCTTCCTCAACCCTTAAGGTTTTATTTCTGTCTAAAGGGATGGGATCTGTCCTTCTTTTCCTGCTCCTAAATAGCTCCGTTTGCCTGATTGCACAATAAAAAATTAACCTCCTGTAAAAGTGTAATTATTTTATGCCACCTAAAACTTCTGTGCGTTGCAAAGGTTATTGTGTTTATTCCTTCTGGTATCATGATTCAGTTTGTTCTCATTGCTGATGTGATTTTTTTTCTTCATTTCTCCATCGGCCAACTGTTACCCCAAAGTATTTTTGTCATGGTAAGCAGCAAAAGACCTGGAGCACCAACACAGTTCCTGGGCCAGTATACTGGGGGACATGGGTGCGATGGGACACAATAGGTTGCATTTATACCAGACGACCTGCTTGGTCTATATATGCAGCAATTCTCCCAGAGGAGCCAAAATCCACAAGCTCTAATTTTCTGAAACATGACTCTTGGACATCCACTCTTAGACTGTGTACAGCAGGAAAATGTCAGATTGTGAAGGCCTTGTTTTGTGATAAAGCCAAGGAGGAGGAAGACAACGTGGTAAAAAAACAACTAACTTGGTACACACTGTTAAATTATGGTTTAGTTTACAAATCCCAAACGCACAATATAGCCTTGAATTCTCTCAAGTTGTTCCTGATGGTCAGGAGTCTGGTGTGCTCTGAACTCATTGCTCAGGGAAGCTGCTCTATAAGTTCCAGCTAAGCTTGAGCATACTGGTAGGTAAGCACGGTGTAGGAAAATGTCTCATCTCCTAAGAGGCTCTGTTGTGTTGACTCTTTTTATAATACACCTTTAGGGCATTTTATTTCCTTTCTAAAGTTAACTTATGAAGCACCACTTCCAAGTCTTTATACAGTACTTTTTTCCTTGCAAATTGTGCCTGCTGCACAAAATTAATTTGCACCAGATTCTGATAAGAAGACACAAAATCAAGGTCCAGTCTGAGAGGAGCCAAGGAAACAAACACAGATAACATTTATTTATTTATTTATTTATTTATTTATTTATTTATTTATTTATTGCAGTTTCACACACAATAAGGGGGAAGAAGGGGGGGAAGGCCTGTACATTCC
>NW_011189892.1:0-450 GCF_000146605.3 Meleagris gallopavo | reverse complement strand
AGAGTTCATCTGGGGACACGATGGGGACAGAATGGGGACAGTATGGGGTGATTTGGGGACATTTGGGGACATTAGAGTTCATTTGGGGACATGATGGGGACAGAATGGGGACAGCATGGGGTGATCTGGGGACATTTGGGGACATTGGAGTTCATTTGGGGACAGGATGGGGACATTATGGGGACAGTACGAGGTGATTTGGGGGTAATATGGGGACATTCCAGCCCACATGGGGACAAGATGGGGACAGAATGGGGACAGAATGGGGACAGCATGGGGTGATGTGGGGACAGCATGGGGACATTGGAGTTCATTTGGGGACAGAATGGGGACAGTTTGGTGATTGGGGGCAAGTAGTGGGGACATTAGGGTTCATTTGGGGACACGATGGGGACAGAATGGGGTGATTTGGGGGCAATATGGGGACATTACGGTTCATTTGGGGACACG
>NW_011189891.1:0-489 GCF_000146605.3 Meleagris gallopavo | reverse complement strand
GGTCACTGTCACACATGGGGACATGTGGGGTCACTGTCACATATGGGGCCACCGTCACATATGGGGTCACTGTCACACATGGGGACATATGGGGTCACTGTCACATATGGGGTCACTGTCACACATGGGGACATATGGGGTCACTGTCACATATGGGGTCACTGTCACACATGGGGACATGTGGGGTCACTGTCACACATGGAGACATGTAGGGTCACTGTCACATATGGGGTCACTGTCACACATGGAGACATGTAGGGTCACTGTCACATATGGGGTCACTGTCACACATGGGGACATGTAGGGTCACTGTCACTCATGGGGTCACTGTCACATATGGGGTCACTGTCACATATGGGGACATGTGGGGTCACTGTCACACATGGGGTCACTGTCACACATGGGGACATGTAGGGTCACTGTCACACATGGGGACATGTAGGGTCACTGTCACATATGGGGCCACCGTCACATATGGGGTCACTGTCA
>NW_011189890.1:0-720 GCF_000146605.3 Meleagris gallopavo | reverse complement strand
CACAACCCACGTCTCTGTGGCCAATGGATTGAGTTGGGATCATCCTCATCTTCAGCAAAACCCAACAGAAGGGCAAAAAGTCCAAGCATCTACAGAACCCCAAGCACCAAAACCCCAAATCTCCCCAAATAAAACCCAGAACTAACAGCTCCATGGCCAACGGGTTGTGTTGGGATCATCCTCACCTTCACCAAAACCCCAAAAGAGGGCAAATTTGTGGCATCTTTGGAGCCCCAAGCAACAAAACTCCAAATCTCCCCAAATAAAACCCAGAACTAACAGCTCCATGGCCAACGGGTTGTGTTGGGATCATCCTCACCTTCACCAAAATCCCACAGGAGGGCAAATTTGTGGCATCTTTGGAGCCCCAAGCAACAAAACTCCAAATCTCCTCAGATAAAACCCACAACCCACGTCTCTGTGGCCAACGGGTTGAGTTGGGATCATCCTCATCTTCAGCAAAACCCAACAGAAGGGCAAAAAGTCCAAGCATCTACAGAACCCCAAGCACCAAAGCCCCAAATCGCCCCAAATAAAACCCAGAACTAACAGCTCCATGGCCAACGGGTTGTGTTGGGATCATCCTCACCTTCACCAAAACCCCAAAGGAGAGCAAATTTGTGGCATCTACAGAACCCCAAGCACCAAAGCCCCAAATCTCCCCAAATAAAACACAGAACCCATGGTTCCATGGCCAGCAGGTTGAGTTGGGACTCAACC
>NW_011189889.1:0-616 GCF_000146605.3 Meleagris gallopavo | reverse complement strand
TTCCATTGAAGGGCTGGTAGCTGTAAGAACAGCATCTGAACCTGGAAATGGTTTCCTTTGGGGTGTGGGGTGAGCACTTAGAAAGGGTTGAGAGATTCCTGCTTTATTTCAGAGCTGTGAACTCTGCTTTTCTGGGGGATCTCAAAGCTGGGTTAGAGCAGCTGTTTAGCTATGTGTGTTGTTTCCTTTTCAGTGGTTCTCAGCTCATAATCTCCCATCTGGGCTTCAAATATGTTTTTTCTATTTCTATGTTTTCCCACTTCATGGCTGTAATTAATAGTGAGTTGTGTTTATTGCATCTATGCAGTGTTTTTTAAGGGCATTCTGTGCATCTTTGTACTGTTTTCAATTACGTTCTGTGTCTCTTTTGATTTCATTTTGCAGCATGATGGGGTTTAAGGATTACCTGGGCTCCTCCAATCAGTGTTGTGAGATCTGTGCGGCAGGTAACGAACACCATGAGCCCTATGTTGGTACACTGCTTGTATGCAGGTAGGTTTGTGATGCGGTCCGACTCCCCCACAGTGAACATCCACAGCTGGATCAGGTTGCTCAGAGTCTGACCCAGCCTCGCCTTGAAAGAGGCAGCGCATCCACCATGTCTCTGGCAACCTGT
>NW_011189888.1:0-449 GCF_000146605.3 Meleagris gallopavo | reverse complement strand
CCAGGAAGCGCTGCAGTAGCCGTGGGACGTTCCTGCTTGATGCTCGGAGGCAAAGCAATCTTTGCCGACTCCTTGGGGCGGCACTGCTGCCCCTTCCGGGAATGCTCCCGTTGCTCAGCCTGGCCCTGGGAATGAGCTTTCCGCCGGATGACCGTCCCGGTTAGACCCACATTCCGGGGAAGCAGAAGGCTGGGGGGGCACGGCACCAGCTGCTCCATAGAGATCTCTGTAGGGTTGGGTTCACCCCACTTTCTTATCTCTTGCTTGTTGAGAATGTTTTCTGCAATGCAGTCTCTTGGCTTTCAGCGAGGGGCACAGGCTTCGCCGCAGCAGAGGCTGGGTCTGCCCTGGCTTGATGAGCTTGGGCAGGATGCGGCGGCATTGTCTTCCCCAAGCCTGCTGCTGGGAGAGCAAGAGCCATTTGGGCAGGCTCCCCAGTTGCACTTCCA
>NW_011189887.1:0-1542 GCF_000146605.3 Meleagris gallopavo | reverse complement strand
TGGGGATGGACGGTCTTGGTGGTCCCAGAAGGATTTCCTGACCCTAAAGGTCCCGTGACCCCATTTAGGGACGTGGTTTGGTGGGTAGCATTGGTGGTGGTTGGATTTGGTGGCCCTAAAGGGATTTTCCAGCCCTAAAGGTTCCATGACCCTATTTAGGATGATGGTTGGTGGCCACGGTGGGGATGGATGCTGTTGGTGGTCCCAGAGGGATTTCCCGACCCTGATGGTCCTGTGATCCCATTTAGGGACGGGGTTTGGTGGGTGATGGCGGCGATGGATGGGTTTGGCGGTCCCAGAGGGATTTTGGACCCTGATGGTTCCACGACTTTATTTAGGATGGTGGTTGGTGGCCACGGTGGGGATGGATGCTGTTGGTGGTCCCAGAGGGATTTCCCGACCCTCATGATCCCATGACCCCATTTAGGGATGGGATTTGGTGGGTAGCATTGGTGGTGGTTGGATTTGATGGCCCTAAAGGGATTTCCTAACCCTAATGGTTCCATGACCCTATTTAGGGTGATGGTTGGTGGCCACGGTGGGGATGGATGCTGTTGGTGATCCCAGAGGGATTTCCCGACCCTCATGATCCCATGACCCCATTTAGGGACGTGGTTTGGTGGGTAGCATTGGTGGTGGTTGGATTTGGTGGCCCTAAAGGGATTTCCTAACCCTAATGGTTCCATGACCCTATTGAGGGAGTTGGTTGGTGGCCACGGTGGGGATGGATGCTGTTGGTGGTCCCAGAGGGATTTCCCGACCCTGATGGTCCCGTGATCCCATTTAGGGACGGGGTTTGGTGGGTAGCATTGTTGGCGGTTGGATTTGGTGGCCCTAAAGGGATTTCCTAACCGTAATGGTTCCATGACCCTATTGAGGGAGTTGGTCAGTGGCTGTTGTGGGGATGGACGGTCTTGGTGGTCCCAGAAGGATTTCCTGACCCTAAAGGTCCCGTGACCCCATTTAGGGACGTGGTTTCACAGACTCGTAGAATCACAAGGTTGGAAAAGACCTACAAGGTCATCCGTTCCAACCGTCTTCTCACTACCAGCGCTGCCACCAGCTCCGCACCGCACCTCGCAGCTCCTCGTCCAGGCGCCTCCTGAGCGCTGCCAGGGACGGTGACTCCACCACCTCCCTGCGCAGCCATCGCAGTGCCCGACCGCTGGGAGAGAAGTTCATCCTCGTGTCCACCCCAAACCTCCCCTGGCACAGCCTGAGGCCGTTTCCCCTCGTCCTGTCACCAGCGAGACCAACCGCCGTCCCTGCACTCACCTTTCAGCCATTGCGAGAGAGCAGCAAGCTCTCCCTCGGCCTCCACTTCCCCACACTGAACGGCCCCCAACCCGACCCCAACCCGACCCTCGCTGCCCTTCTCCGGCCCCGCTGCAGCCCCTCCGCGTCCTTTCTGTGCTGAGGTGCCCCAAAGCGAACCCGGCACTCGAGGTGAGGCCTCAGCAGAGCCGAGCGCAGGGCAGGATGACTTCCCTGCTCCCGCTCGCCGCTCCTGATCCCAGCCGGGATGCCGTTGGCTCCTTGGCC
>NW_011189886.1:0-669 GCF_000146605.3 Meleagris gallopavo | reverse complement strand
CCCCAGCCTTTACTTCCTTAACAAGTCCATCCCTGTTGGTGAGAATAAGGTCCAGTAACACCCCTTCCCGCGTCGGTTCCTCCACCACCTGCATCAGAAAGTTGTCTTCAACACACTGCAAGAACCGTCTGGACCGTGCGTGCCTGGCCATGTTGGTCGTCCAGCAAATATCTGGATAATTGAATTCCCCCATAAGCACCCAGTGCCTGGGAATGTGACACTACATCCCGTTGCTTTTGGAAGGCCTCATCAGCCTCCTCATCCTGATCAGGGGGCCTGTAGTACACACCCACAACAATGTCACCCTTACCAGCCTGCCCCTTGATTCTCACCCATAAGCTCTCCACTGCTACATCACTCTCCCCCAAGGGAAGTTCAATACATTCTAGCTGCTCTCTCACAGAAAGAGCAACTCCACCACCCCGCCTAGCCAGCCGATCTTTCCTAAAAAGGACATAGCCCTCCATGACAACATTCCAGTCATGTGAGCTGTCCCACCATGTCTCCGTGATCGCAATGAGATCATGACCTCGTGACCGCACGCAGAATTCCAGCTCTTCCTGTTTATTCCCCATGATGCGCATTAGTATACAGGCACTTAAGAGAAGCAGCATCCCCCCACCCCTCTCCAAGCCTTTGAACTCCACTGTCTCCACCCATCAAGTTCTG
>NW_011189885.1:0-456 GCF_000146605.3 Meleagris gallopavo | reverse complement strand
CTAATACCTTACTTTTGTAAGGAATGTATGTGCCAGGGTAGTAAACATTCAGTGTCTGAATTTAGAGCACAAAATTAAAACAAACAAACAAACAAATCTAGTAGTTTATTATTAGGTAGAAGATGCAAAGTGTTTTTCAGATCTCCTTTAAGATAAGAGAGATACCTATTTCACCAGAGAAATGTATAAATAGAAAGGAAAAAAAAAAAAAAAAACAACAAGAAAAGATTATATTTGAAGATTGTTTGTGACAACAAAAATAACTTTTCTCTTCTTTGCTGGGAGAGTTCCTTTGAATTTCTTAATAATCTGACCCATATTTGCCACGAGTATTATCTGTAGACTGTTCCTTATGGAAACAAGAAATGAGGACATAGCCTAACTAAGGGAAAAAAAAAAAAAAGAATAAAGAAAAATAATTAATTAGTTAAGATGTGTATATTGTTAGCAAAATAG
>NW_011189884.1:0-1133 GCF_000146605.3 Meleagris gallopavo | reverse complement strand
GGGGTCGGCAATGGAGTCCCTTATGGTGTCAGTAATGGGGTGAGCAATGGGGTGAGCAATAGGGTCAGCAATGGGGTCGGCAATGGGGTCGGCAATGGGGTCAGCAATGGGTCAGCAATGGGTAGCAATGGGGTCGGCAATGGGGTCGGCAATGGGTCGGCAATGGGTAGCAATGGGGTTGGCAATGGGGTCAGCAATGGGTCAGCAATGGGGTCATAAATGGGGTCATTAATGGGGTCAGCACTAGGGTCATTAATAGGGTCATTAATGGGGTTATTAATGGGGTCAGCACTAGGGTCATTAATAGGGTTATTAATGGGGTCAGCACTAGGGTCATTAATAGGGTCATTAATGGGGTCATTAATAGGGTCAGCAATAGGGTCATTAATAGGGTCATTAATGGGATCAGCACTAGGGTCATTAATAGGGTCATTAATAGGGTTATTAATGGGGTCAGCACTAGGGTCATTAATAGGGTCATTAATAGGGTCATTAATAGGGTCAGCACTAGGGTCATTAATGGGGTCAGCAATAGGGTCATTAATGGGGTCATTAATAGGGTTATTAATGGGGTCAGCAATAGGGTCATTAATAGGGTTATTAATGGGGTCAGCACTAGGGTCATTAATAGGGTCATTAATGGGGTCAGCACTGGGGTCATTAATAGGGTCATTAATGGGGTTATTAATGGGGTCAGCACTAGGGTCATTAATAGGGTCATTAATGGGGTCAGCACTAGGGTCATTAATAGGGTCATTAATAGGGTTATTAATGGGGTCAGCAATAGGGTCATTAATAGGGTCATTAATAGGGTCAGCACTAGGGTCATTAATGGGGTCAGCACTAGGGTCATTAATAGGGTTATTAATAGGGTCATTAATGGGGTCATCAATAGGGTCAGCACTAGGGTCATTAATGGGGTCATCAATAGGGTCATTAATAGGGTCATTAATAGGGTTATTATGGGGTCATCAATAGGGTCATCAATAGGGTCATCAATAGGGTCATTAATAGGGTCATTAATAGGGTTATTATGGGGTCATCAATAGGGTCATCAATAGGGTCATCAATAGGGTCATTAATAGGGTCATTAATAGGGTCAGCCATGCGGCCGCGCAGTGGCCGCTCCTCTC
>NW_011189883.1:0-800 GCF_000146605.3 Meleagris gallopavo | reverse complement strand
AGTTGCATCCAATAATTGCTGTCTTTTGGCATCGGTCATGTGTTTCCTCTTCCTTTTTATGTTCCCCCAAACAGCATTCTCACTCTTTTGTGTTTTCATCTTACATCACCATATTCTCAGAACGACTGTGCTGGTTTGTGTTGGGTGGAAAAAATAAAAATAATAAAGTATAAAGCAGGTTTTCCTCCTTTACTCCTTGAAAAATTCATTTCAACTGCTGATTTCACAGAAACACAGAATCACAGAATTGCCAGGATTAAAGGGACCTCAAGGATAATGAATCTCCAATCCACTGCCACAGGCAGGGCCACCAACCTCCCCAACAGATTTCCCCCCACATTTTATCACACATCATGTTTAGTTGCATTCAGAATTAAGAAACTCTGTTTTTTCCTTCTCCGATGTGACACAAAGTGGGCCAGAATTCCAGCTCCTCTGAGCAGAGCTTTTCTTCTAGAGTTTGCGTGGAAGGGAAGGTGAATGGACAGACGGAGTGAGATAAGGCTACATGGGAGGAACTGACTATGAACTTGCATGGGATTTGCTGCTCCAGTTGTAGGCATGTAAATTTATGGCCTGTGGGGTTTATCCAAGGTTCTTGGGAATCTCAACATGTCCCAGTTGACTGCAAGCTGGCAAACATCCCAGTTTCCAAGAGGAGCAAGAAAGAAGACCCTGGTAATTACTGACCTGCTGGTCTCACTGTGGGAACTGGCCAAATTATGGAGGAGATCATTCTGGGAGTTACTGAGAAACACAGCAAAGCCAACACGCTCATTGGTAACAGCCAAGATGGGCTC
>NW_011189882.1:0-1777 GCF_000146605.3 Meleagris gallopavo | reverse complement strand
ATTATTTTACAATGAATTTCTTTACTTCTTTACAGGCCAGGCACTAATATGAGTTGTTTGCACTGAATTACATCTGTTTACGATTAGTAATGTCAACATTTTGTTATTGGCCTAGTGCCTTGTACCATTTCATCAAGTGCTTTAGTAGGAAATAAAGGAACATAGTATACCAGAGATGCTGCTTCTGAAAAATCAGTACTTAACAGTAGGTGGCTTGAAATGTGTGCCAAGCAGTGTTAGAAAGAAACTAGAAAGCTTCATGAGCTCTTGCTTCCTAGGCTGAACTTTATAGCCCTGGGTTTTCATTGTTAGTAATCTTACATTGAAACAGTCTCCGCCTCATAACATTAAACTTGTTTTTTAGAAGCTCTCCCTCATTAATTCTTGCTTGCAGTCATTTAATTACAACCTCACAAGGTGTTCCTTGGTAAAATATGAGTATTTTAAACATGAAGGTAGAATACAAATCTCACTCCTAATACAATGGACCTTCTAACCTGGCACTCATAAAATCGAGATGCTGCTGAGTAAATTGGATGCTAGCACTATCAGGGCCCTGTAGTGCTTTTGTTAATTATCTTGCTGTAGTGCCTAATGCAGATAGCAATCTTTCCAAAAGAGAAGGCAGATTTAAAGAGGCAGAATTAATTAAAATTGATTTGTGCAGTCTGTCATGTTGAGATCTGAGGGGAGAATTTTCTTTCCCCTCCTCTCTGTAACTCATGCTGCAGGAGTACACAGAATGGATAGTCACCTTACCTTGGAGTACTAATTATGGAGAGTGAATGTGATTCATCTGTTGTGATAGATAGTTCATTGGATGAGAAGACATCAACATTTAAGTTCATTTGAGTATCTTCATGCGGGAATACTTCTGTCTTTTTGCTTTCCAGGTTCATAAGAAAGGGGACTAGAAAGCAAACTTCAAGGTCATAATTTTGTAAGTGAATGTGTGCTTTGATATCTCCGAAGAATGATATTCATTGTTAATAGGATAGAAAGTGATGATGTAAAAGACAATCACAAGATGCAAAAGATCCAAGAATATACGGAAAAGTACCCATGTGAATATTATTTTGTGTTTATGACCTTCATTAGCAATGAATGCAGCTCATGAAATTCAGAGCTCCTTTGTCCATCCCAAATGTTATGTAGGATTCTTCCTGTTTTTATAAATCTCAATCTACAGAATTTCATAAATACCATTGAAAAAAAACCTCAAACAGAAGACTTTCTTTTATAGAAATTTACCTACCAGCAAACAGTGGGGAAGAATTACTGATTTTTTTTTTTAAGTATTTAAATCCAGTCAGTTCAAGCTTTCAATTTCTGAGAACTTACTTCATGGTGTGGTCTGTATACTTAGTTTTTGTTTGTTTTGTTGGTTTTTTTCCCCCAGTATGGTTGCAAAACTTTGACAACAGACAAAATCTGAAACATCAAGAGCTGAAATATTAGGCGATAAAAGAAAGCAGGCAAAATATTCACCTTGACAATGATGTATTGGATATATCTAATGAGTAAGCTTACTATCTTGCTTCTTCTCATTGCTTTATTCACTGCAGTGGCTAAGTCTTCTCCTTATCGTAATCATAGGTGTTCCCTCCCAGCCCTTTTCCACAGTGTAAGATCTATAAATGTGATGATACAGGGGAAATTCTACTCTGTAATTTGATTTTGATTTATATGGAAATTGCATGATTGTTAGACTTATACATGGAAATAGGCATAATAATGGAAGCATACTGGGCCTGACTTAAATTTTTTCATCCGCTAA
>NW_011189881.1:0-412 GCF_000146605.3 Meleagris gallopavo | reverse complement strand
TTTAAGACACAATTCTTATTATCTCATTTTCAGAGCCAGTGAAATCCACACTTGAAGCTGAACAGCTATTTTATTTCAAAAGCCAGAAGTTTCTTTTTGGGTAAAGAAAACTATACGTAAGAATATGGTGGTGGTGGTTTTTGTTTGTTGGTTTTCTCAATTAAGTATATAGTTGTCTGTTAGCTTCTTCTGGGGAATGTGCCTATGGTAGATAACTGAACTCTAAACCAGACTGCATTGCAACAGCCAAATCAATTTTCTTTCCACACTGAAGTAGGGACTTGTATTTATAACATCTCTTTTCACCTGTGAAAAAGTGATTCATTTGCCTGCAAGTCAATATACTGTTTTTCAGGGATATTGTGATCCTATTCACTCCTCTCATAAATGCCCGCGAGAATCTCACACCCAT
>NW_011189880.1:0-588 GCF_000146605.3 Meleagris gallopavo | reverse complement strand
CAAGCAGCTACTATGGCCTAAGTATGTACAAAGTATGTAACTGAGTGTTTTTAATTGAATTTCAAGTGTTCTTCAACACTTCTATCATTAACCTCTAGTCAGTTAAAGGTGGACTATTCAAAAGTTGATTATTAAGTTTAGGCAGAAGTCAAAATACGTAAATAAATCTGACCCCAAGCCATGAGATTTGCACAAACTCTTTCCAAACATAGAACCCATTAATTTTGGTAGAATTTTTGTACCCATACCTCTTAGGCAGTTCATCATACTTCAGTGACTAATAAAGGAATTCAACGCACAAATAAAAACAACTAAAACATAAAATGTATTTTTAAAAGTTAGCTGTGTCTCTAATAAGCAATATTTGTCAAAGCAGGAAAAAAAAAACACCTACATTAAAATGCTGAATGTTATTCAGTCGTTATTTCATAGAATCATAGAATTGTTAAGGTTGGAAAAAACCAATAAGATCATCTAGTCCAACAAACCAGGCCCTGAACACCTGCAGTGATGCAGCATTCACAGCTTGTCTGGGCAGACTGTTCCAGCGTCTCGTTGTCCTCACCATAAACAATGTCTTCCTTACAT
>NW_011189879.1:0-584 GCF_000146605.3 Meleagris gallopavo | reverse complement strand
AAGAAGTTAACTAGCTGATGTCTTGTGAGTAATAAATGCTGGATGACCCAACTCTGGTGGGTCTGGCTGTGTCTGTATTTAGTATGTTCATGAGCAGGAGTTCCTGAAAGCCTTGTGGATACATCGACGTTGTTAAGTTTTAGTGACTGATAGGTGTAAGCACAGGAGTAAGAAAACATAATTTGTAAGAGTTGCTCCCTGAAAACAGGTTGTCCTGTAGCTGTCATGCTGACCTGCTGAGAGAGGCGGTCTCAGTAAAGCCAGCATATGGCCCAGGCATGCTTCCCAGCCAGTGGGCCTGAGAAGGCTTACCAGGGCTGATTCAAAGCCCTGAAGGCTGACTGACCTTCTGGAGGAGGCTCAGACTCTGTTCACTTCTTGCAAGCCCAGAAATACCATCTCCACCAAATTGAAATTTTATTCTTGATAATTTTTGTTTTAATTATTACATATGCAAAATATAGAAATATTTTACTATCTTAAACGTGACCTTTTTAAAACATGAAACTGAAATGATAAGAATGGGCCCGTGGGACTGACACAGTGAATGACACAGTAATGTTTATTAAGTAGTTTTTAGGGTA
>NW_011189878.1:0-773 GCF_000146605.3 Meleagris gallopavo | reverse complement strand
TTTGAGCCCTCTTACTTTAACATTATCTTCAATCTCATTCTCTTTTCCCTTGTTATCAGCTAGAATTACTAACAGTTACATTTTTTTCTTCTAACAGTGATTGAAAAATGCTTGGTTTCTACACCCTCCCTACACACTCAATCTAAAATAATGCTTCAGCTGCCCTAGCCCCCTCACCATGGTTCTAATCTTTATGTCTGTAACATTAGAAGTCATCAATTTACATGTGATATCTTCTACATTAATCTCCATCTTCTGTCTGGCTTTATTCTTTCTTTACATTGCAAAATACCCTCTGACAAACAGGAGTTGCTATGGGAGACCTTAGTCTTAGTCACATGAATATAGAGTAATACTAAGGGAAATGAAAAATAATAAAACTCTTTTAGATATACAGACTACCTTGGATTTGACTATGGGTCTCTTTGGCTGTTCATGTCTTCATCTTCCTCAGAATTACTCATAGAAGGCAAAATTGCCTTCTAGTTAATGAAATACAGCTTTCTACCTTAAAACTTTTCACCAAGTAACCAAACATTTCAGGAAGCATTCATTTTACTATAAGAACACAATTTCTTCTGACTACCCAAAGAAAAACTTTAAATTTTCACTAGTCTTGTGACTCAAATTTGCAAATTTAAATGTGCTTCTGTTCTCTGTGTAGCATGCTGGCTAGCTACAAATAGTCACATTCATCTTAGCATAAGCATTAACAGTAAGTGAATGGTAACCGTGATTATACTATTACAATGCCTTTTTTTTTTTTCTTATGG
>NW_011189877.1:0-684 GCF_000146605.3 Meleagris gallopavo | reverse complement strand
CTTCTCACACCGTGGCTATTCCAATAGTAGTGTACTCCGCTTCCTTTCAGGATGAAAAATCATGGTTTGGGCAGCCTCTTCCTGCATATCCAGCTCCCTTTTAAGAAATTCTCCCCAGCGAACAGGAGAAACAACAGAATTCTTGTTGGGATAGAACCTAAACACAGTTATTATCTGGATCTTCAGCCCCTTAGAAGATTTTTTTTGAACTACAGTCCCAGTTGTCCTAAACTATTCAGAATATCTCCTAACTGTCTTAACTCGGTTTGAAAGACTACTATGTGACCATATCTGCATTTACTGGGGCAGTTTCTATTCCCTATATTATTTATTCATCGTTTTGTCTGTTCTTCAGATGAAAATGCCTGAGGGAGTGCCTAGTACAAACGGATTCTCCATGCAAAAAAATCAATGCATGTAAGCATATGAATACTGTCTATTAGTTGGTACATGCACAGCAAGAGCTGTCAGGGAAAATCTGTGGGATTTTGTAAAATTCCTGCCGGGAGAGCTCTTGTGATAGTCAAATATTTCCTAACAACATCAGACGAAGGTTCAACTATCTTTCCATGTTTCCATGTAACTTTCATTGTCTTATCCACACAGAGATTTGTTGGTAAGTTCCTGGGCCATTTGAGGTCTTAATAACTGAGTGCATTGGGTATGAACATAGACAGGGCCACA
>NW_011189876.1:0-565 GCF_000146605.3 Meleagris gallopavo | reverse complement strand
TAGGTGAATTAGATCCTGCATGAAAATAATACACTGTCTTATGGATATTGTATGGCTGTTAAAATTTTGCTTCCCTTATTTTTTTTTGCAAGTGCCAGTGGGCTAGACAGGTATAGAAATAAACATAGACATGCATAGGAAACGGTGCATTATACAGAATTAGAGGTTGAAAACTTGAATGATTTGAACAAGTAGGTCATTGAGGACACAGTACATAAGAATGCTCAGTCACAGTCAGATGTTGTCTGTTACAGATATTTGTTTCTCCTTCAATATACATTTTTTTCAGAACAATTCAAAGACCATAACTTCCTCATTGAAATCATCATGGCATGACTACTTTTCATAGTGAGAAAATATTGATCATCTAATGATCATAATGATCATCTAATTTCAACCCCCTGCTATGTGCAGGGTCACCAACTGCCAGACCAGTCTGCCCAGAGCCACATCTAGCCTGACTCTGAATCTATCCCTGAGAATTTTTTTCTTGTGTATGAGGTGTTTCAGCTGACCAACAGAGTGAAGTTACAGCACAGATAATGGAAAGTGCTACCACTATTTC
>NW_011189875.1:0-452 GCF_000146605.3 Meleagris gallopavo | reverse complement strand
TATGCTAAATCAATCAGTCAAATTCCATATATATTTGTCAGTGAACCTATTTTTATCCAAAGTGATTTACAATTTGTGAACATTTGGTCAAACAAACTAAATAAAAACAAGGATACCTAATTAGTGTCCTGAAATAACTACTTCAGAGCTCCTTTACAGATTGCATTCTGTGATATAATGAGATCCACCTACTATTTCAGTAGTTAGTATACATTAAAGCAGCTGCCATGTCATTTTTAAAATCAGATTCTACTTGACACATATTTAACTTCTGGAATTGTTACAGAGCATGCTGAATCAGATTTGGAGGGAACCTTGAGAACTTTGGAGAAATAGTGTGTTTTGTATTTTTGTTTGTTTTTGTTTTGTTTTTGTTTTTCTTCTTTATTTATTTGAATAGAATTAATAATGCCTGGGAATTAACACATTTTATTTCATTACACCAGAGTTTT
>NW_011189874.1:0-588 GCF_000146605.3 Meleagris gallopavo | reverse complement strand
AAACAACCTTCAACAAAGTTCTTCCCCATAGTTCATTTTCATTTTATAAGAACAAATTTATGTAGAATTTCATACCAGTGTTGGACAGTGGAGAAATGGATTCCCTAAAGAATTTCATAGCATTCTTGCACTTGTTATATTGTTATATTCTACTTGTAATAGTCTACTTGTTATATTCTCTTCTTTTAGAAGAGATCAATATAACTACCTCTGCTCCTATTTCTTTCTTATTTTGTCAATGGTAATTTTGGTCTGGTGAGATCTTTTCTAGACATTGTTACTACACTACTTTTTCAGATTTTTTTTTTGTTGTTGTTCATAGTGTGGTCTCAATCTGTACAGTTTCTGAAGAATTATTAATGACATTCCTATTGACAAAATAGTCAAATACTCAAATGTGTTACTTTGTACTTGGGATAAAATATATTACAAAGAAGGACATCATGCCAAAATCCCCAGGAAATTCAGTACCTTGCACAAAGGAAATATAGAGTTATCAATTAATAAGCAGTAATTGAGTGTTTCATGAAGAGACTAGTGCTCCTTCTCCATTCCTAAATGAACATTATTCCCAGTGACAGCTTGTAG
>NW_011189873.1:0-637 GCF_000146605.3 Meleagris gallopavo | reverse complement strand
AGCTTTTGAGAGAGACTTGAAGTGTTTTTTTGTTAATTGCACACATGCACTTAAGTACATATGCCATCCTTCTTTGAAGGAGTTTCTAGCTAGCGTGTCCACGTGTTCAGCTTCCACTGGGTTTGTTGGTGAGTTTAACTATGGCTTGTGGAGTTTGTAGTCTGAATGACGTATTTGTGAATTTTCAAGTAAGAATGAGTTCATTAATGCTCAATTATCATAAAGATCTGAAATATTTTTTTCCAAAATATTGCTGCTTTATTTTAATCCTATTTGCAATAATTGGGCAATATTTAACAAAAAAATCAGGCTTCTAACAGTCCCTTTTACATAGCAGTAGACAGACTTCTAATAGCAACACTCTTGCAATGTAATTTGAATGTGATTATAATGATTAGCTCTTTTAGACAGAAAATTATAAATTATTCTTCGTAGTATGTAGATTTATTTGCCAAATTTTTTTGGATTTTCTTCATGTCATCTAAACATTTCTGGACAGATTTTTTTTTTCTAGTTGTTTCCTATTTGTCATCCTGAAATAAAACTATATTGAATTACAGTGTCAGTGTAAAATAGTGTAATATATAAAAAATAGATAACTTTAAAAAATGGTTTTAAGGTAGAATATGGATGAAAA
>NW_011189872.1:0-464 GCF_000146605.3 Meleagris gallopavo | reverse complement strand
TTTTTTTCCAAAATATTGCTGCTTTATTTTAATCCTATTTGCAATAATTGGGCAATATTTAACAAAAAAATCAGGCTTCTAACAGTCCCTTTTACATAGCAGTAGACAGACTTCTAATAGCAACACTCTTGCAATGTAATTTGAATGTGATTATAATGATTAGCTCTTTTAGACAGAAAATTATAAATTATTCTTCGTAGTATGTAGATTTATTTGCCAAATTTTTTTGGATTTTCTTCATGTCATCTAAACATTTCTGGACAGATTTTTTTTTCTAGTTGTTTCCTATTTGTCATCCTGAAATAAAACTATATTGAATTACAGTGTCAGTGTAAAATAGTGTAATATATAAAAAATAGACAACTTTAAAAAATGGTTTTAAGGTAGAATATGGATGAAAAGCTTTTAAGAAGGACAAGACTTGGTGAGGCTAGAGATGTTAATTACCAGATGCAATCTAAGAA
>NW_011189871.1:0-712 GCF_000146605.3 Meleagris gallopavo | reverse complement strand
TGCCAAATGTCCTTGGGCTGTTCTCAAACCCTTATCTTTATGGCCTTCATCCCCCTCACTATCCCTGACCCAGTGTCTGCCACCCCTTATTTTCTAACAAGCTCAGTCACTGTGAAGCCTTTTTGCCTTTTTACTTTCACTTTTTGGGCCCTTCTCACTTTTCAGGACCAGAAAGTTATCATCAATGGATTCCAGGAGCCTCCTGGACCTCCTGCAGCTCGCCATGTGGTCTTTCCAACAGATATCCGGATGGTTCAAGTCTTCCACCAGGACAAGAGCCTGTGAGCATGATGCCTCCTGCATCTGAAGCAAGGAAGCCTCATCAGCAGTCTCCCCCTGATCAGGTGGCCTGTAGTATGCACCTATCACCAGCTGTGCTTTGTTAGTCCCGTCCCTAATTCTAACCCACAGGCTCTCAACCTGTTCCTGACTGTTTTTCAGAGGGAGCTCCTTACAGTCTCTCCATTCTTTGACATAGAGGGCAACTCCCCCACCCTTCCTACCTCACCTACCCCTTCTAAACAGCCGATATCCCTCAGCGATGGTATTCCAGTCATGGGAGTCATCTCACCATGTTTCCGCTATAGCAACAAGGTTATAATTTTCCAAGCACATCACGGTTTCCAACTTGTCCTGAACTATCAATAAGGGGTAATAATCAGACGGGTGAATCAGTCCAGGAAGTTTCCTAGAAATGTCCCTGACCCATGCC
>NW_011189870.1:0-711 GCF_000146605.3 Meleagris gallopavo | reverse complement strand
GTTTTATATTCAGGCTAATTTAATGCTATGGAGTTTCAAGTCTTGCCAGTCTTATTAATTTTACAGATAAGAGAGACACCCTTCCTTCTCCTCGTACTGAAAAAGCTGAAGCTCGTCCTCTGGTTCAGACATAATCAAACACTACCAGTGCAGCCTGCACAGAATAATTAGATAGGGCTTCAGAAGAGCTTAACAGCCAGAGGTGATAGTGATATTTGTGATGTTGCCCCATGGCACTGCAACAGGAGCCAAGGGCTGATCAGAGGCTACTTTGCTTACCAACTCAAAATTTCACTATCAAAAGCCTTCAGCGTCTCATGCCATTCCACAGGTGAAAATCTAGCATTATTTAATGCATGGGAACAACATATTTCTGAGAAGGGGGAAAAAGGCAATTGAAGTTCTGTAGTTTGGACAAAATTTTGAGTTTAAGATAGGTCTGACCCATGTTGGTAGTTCAATTAAACAGAATTAAACTTTAGTCAGACCAAATCATATAACTTCATAACTTTGCTACAGATCAAGAGTATAGAGGCACACAAGCACTAAGCTTCTTTTAAAAGCCAGTTTTCCATTAACTTCAATTTCTTCCTAGTCACAAAATGGAAACAACTTCAGTTTTAAGCAAAAAAAAAATCCAATTTAAGTTAGCATGGACACTGAAGTTATTCCTGTAGCTTCTTGTTTATAATCTTAAATCAGCCTTCTTTT
>NW_011189869.1:0-820 GCF_000146605.3 Meleagris gallopavo | reverse complement strand
TGAGCACTGGGCCACTGCTTGTCAAGGCCATTTAACACTTACCCTGTGCCCTGGTGTTCCTTCAGCTTGTGAACACTTTTGTAAACAGTCCGGGGCACAGTTCAGAGTACACCATCCACCTGAAGTCATTCCCAATGCACAATATGAACAAGACTTGGCTAAACTTGTCATTCTTCGCCTCACACGGTTTTCCAAAGCTTACCTAACAGGCTTTGAACCCTCAGCCATCACAAGCTCTTCTGATTCATAAAACCTGTTTCATGAAATGGAGAAATCGCAGTGCAGGGCTGCAACACAGTCTTTATATTTTTTCAGGCACTTATAAATGAAAAAAAAAAACACAACACGATACAATATGACAATGATACTTTCTGGCTTAGAAGTGCCACCAAAGTCCAGCATGACTAAGGCCAAGTACTAGGAAACATAGAACTGGTTGGACTGTCACTTCACTCTTTGTCTCATTAATGAATGCTATTTCATTCAGTTGTGAGGCATAGCACGAGCATTTTATACAACCAGATACCAGGAAGGCCTCTATAAATGTTAGTGTTGAAACAAACAAGCCTGGAGTATTTTTGCTGGCAACAAACCCTAGGCGTGATGACATTCAAGCAGGTTTTAGAAGTTGGTAGTATCTCAAAGCACCACATAAATCTGCTGAAGGTAGGTTCTTCTGGCCAAGGTCCTGGAGGCCATCTGCTGGGTAGTTGTTTAGGAATGTAAACAACACAATAATTTCTATGACCTATATATTTAAGACTGTTTTCCTAGTTCAGTTTAAAATATTTAATCCAAAGAAAGCACTATTAAAGGCCAA
>NW_011189868.1:0-825 GCF_000146605.3 Meleagris gallopavo | reverse complement strand
CAGAGCAGTGTGTGGGGGAGGGAATCCTCAGTGTGCAATTGGTGAGCCCTTGTTGTTCTGTAGCATGTTAGCAAAGAATTAATTGGGCCTCCTACTTTATAATTACAAGACCTTAATTCTTGTCCTAACGCTTTTGACGAGTGCTTTTGCAGAGTTCAAGAGGATTACCAGCGTTCTGCCTGAGGTTCTGGCTGACACAATGACGACCCATAGAAAAAAAACGTGCTCAGGATTGTTGATTATGATAGCATATTAAAGAAGACACAGAGGTTCACACTGCTGAGGAATCTGCTCTCCAGAGTTCCCTTTGTCAGTGCCATTCCCTTTCCTGTAGCAGAAGTGGTCGGTGCAGGCCAACATTCCCACCCGACTGTGGGGTTGAGCCTCTTCAGCTGCTGTTAGCTACAAAAAGGTAACACTGAACTGAAATAACCTGCCTGCAGGAAGGGAGCTGAGCTGAGCTGAGCTGAGCAGGTCCGGCTCTGTGCCTCCATGGGCCTGGCTGTGCCGGCCTGGCTGTGCGGCTGCTGTACTCACCTGAGGGTTTTAATCGGCCTGGTTCTTATGTATAATGAAATAGGCCAGATACACGACACTTCATGAATTAATGCAGGAGTGTAAAGCGTGGAGAGAGGTTCTCCTACAGGGTTTGTTCTTTAATGCAAATGCCAAGCGAGGCTGTAAATGGCCCTGGTTATCCCGCATCGCAGGGCCTGTTTCATGCTTTGCTTTAGGGTTTATTCCTGTTTGCTGAGCCGTGCTGCTGTAGGGGGACAGGGAACCGAGGAAGAAGAAGCCCAGAGCAGCACGAGGAGGCTGCTGTGT
>NW_011189867.1:0-850 GCF_000146605.3 Meleagris gallopavo | reverse complement strand
TCTCACAAAGCAATTGAATAAAAGTCCCGTGATGTTTGGGAACGTATTATAAAATACTTCCCATGTGTTGTCAACACTTTAAAAGAAAATAAATAATTTGTTCTTCCATCATTAAATACTCAGATTTGCAAATAAATACACTTTCTAGTTGCTATTGCATTATATAACTTCCCTTCATTATTCTTTGTTTGGACATATTCATTTATAGTTCTAATTCCCTCAGACCAAAAGAGGTCTACACTTTGTGGAATCCAGATCAATTTGAAGATTCAGATGCTATAGAAAAATTTTAAAATATGCACTGATACTTGTTTCTTTTCATCTATACTGCTGAAAATGTTTGCATTAATCTTTTTTTCTTTCTTTTTTTCCTAGAAAATATTCATTTGTCAAACTCAAACCCTTCCATGGAAGTAGTAAAAGCTTATGCCTTACCTTAAACACAATTTCCCAGTCCCTTCACTCTATGTGTTACTATACTACAGCGATATTCTTGGATGCTGCGAACTTCTGGGACTCGTTCTATTATAATCATGCAGTGTGGTAGGATGAAGAAAAAATGAATTCTGAATTCTGAATAGGTTTTAAAGAAAAAAAATTTACATGAGTATACTCAAACACTAGAATAAGTTGGTCAGAAAGATTGCAGAATTTCTGTCCATGAATTGAAGAGTCAACTTGTATAGTCTGGTGTACCCTGATTTAATTAAATATATTTTGAGCAGGGAGTGGTTTAGACAGCTTACAGAGGTTTTTCTTGAAATAAATTATTCTCTAATTTTATGTAGTTTCAATTTCTAGTCTAAAACTGAGAAGGCTTGCGAATTTACAGCAGAGATTTCAGTCCTGT
>NW_011189866.1:0-1030 GCF_000146605.3 Meleagris gallopavo | reverse complement strand
GAGCAGGAGGGCTGCAGCACCAGGGCACCAGCAGGGGCTCTGGTTTGGATACTGTAATTTTGCACAATTTTGCTTCTCCCAACCCAAAACCGTATTTCTCTTGCCTTCATCAACACATTTCAAAGGCTACTCTGAAGCTTGTTATGCTCATCTGTGAGTGTAAAATGCCAAATGCCACAGAAGCAATGGCAACCAAACCATAGCCTGCAAGCAGTGTTTTTCTGGGAAGACTCTGCCAGATTGCTGATTTCCAAGTACGAGATCGGCTGATTTCCAGCACTACAACATAAACACTCTTTCTTGAACACATCAATCTGCTAAGAAAGAGAAGCTGCTTCCCACTGCAGCCAGCCTGCATCCAGCATTTTTTCCACATGTGATGCTTTAAGATCAATGCACTAGGAGCTGTGCTCAATTGGACACCCTTCCCAGAAAGGCAGCTACACACCTACGGCCACACAGCAAAGCTCAGCACAAAATGGACATCTGCTAGCACAGAAAAACTCTGAGCAAAACACTGGGCAGTTCCCACGGTGGGAGCCTTCTCTCTGCACTTCTAGCCCTGGCTCAGCTCTCACCCATGCTGGCTGCAGCCAGCAGTGGTCACAGGACACTCAGTCACTCACCGTCGCAGTCGAAGAGCGCAAACACCACATCACACACATGGTCTGACAGCTCCACCTTCGCCACCGTCCTGGCCACCTGCTGCATTGTCACTGCACGAGAGGAAGGCACACAGTTAGTGGGACACCAGCACCCGCAGCCGCCACCAAGACAGGCAGAAAAGTCTCCCCTTTCCTATTTTAGCAACCACAGATTCAGTGCAGGGTTTTGCAGTTGATTTTGCTGCGCCTCACAGGTCTGGTTTAGCCGTTCCCCACATAAATTAGTGCTAATCTGACTGCCTTCTGCTGTTGCTCTGAATCTGCTCAGCACCATTTGTTGGGGCTGAATCACTCCCCTCCAGTCTCTCGAGGCAACAGAAGAGCTCTGCACAAATGTGTTTGCATTTACCCTTCACTCAGTTGAA
>NW_011189865.1:0-499 GCF_000146605.3 Meleagris gallopavo | reverse complement strand
AAAAAAAAAACAAACCAAACCTGACAAGCATATGTAATTATTAACTGCAGCACTTGACTCAACAGGCAGGTGGGTTTCCCACAGCTGTTTCTCTTTTCACTCCGACATGCCCAAGACATCCAGTTCAACGAATTTTTGGCTATCCCTGATAGTCAAAACAGAGTCGTTTCTCTGTTTCTAACAGAGAGCTTTCCTCTTTCCTATTTGTAAAGTGGAGATATATGCATGGATTTTGTGTAATCTTCTGAGAAGCATAGCTTTGCAATACAACCTTAGCTTGCTACTGTTTTCAGCAGTGGCATTTCTGGCTCTACAAGTGGAAGCACTTCTGGAATCAGTGACATCATCTCCTTTTTCCCCTCCCACACACATCACTGCCTGACCATAGAATCACCTGAGAGAGGAGAAAGAAAATCTCTCAGGTCCTTTGAAGTCACCACTCCCTGTGATGATCACTATGAGGTATATACTTACATTTCATTTATCTAGATCGCTGCCA
>NW_011189864.1:0-433 GCF_000146605.3 Meleagris gallopavo | reverse complement strand
TCACTTTATTTTCCCACTCGGTTTTTTATTGAGACTGATATCTTGTGTTTAACCATCACATCAGTTTTTGGGAAGTATTCAGTCCAGTTGAGAAGCTCTTGAAATTGGCAAAGTCAATTGGCATATTATATTGAAGCCTTCTTTTTTACAGAGAATTTACTTGGAATAACTTGAAGACAATGACTCTTGTGCTTTTCCATGATGGATTAAGTCCTTTAGTACATGGTATTTGCTCTCCATGAGGGCACTTCTATGTTGTAATTAAGTTTCTATTGATCTTTTTTTTGGATGAGCAGATTGAGCACTTTAAGTCTTTTATTATGAGAGGTTCTCAGCCCTAGGATCACTATGATTTTCAAAGATGTTCAAAGGTTAGCTGGATTCTGGCAAAAAGTCATACATCTCTTCTGCACTGCACCTCGCAGTAGTTTCT
>NW_011189863.1:0-868 GCF_000146605.3 Meleagris gallopavo | reverse complement strand
CCAAGTCCAACCATCAGCTCACCCCACTGACCATGTCCCCCAGCACCATACCCTGGGATAGTGAACCCACCACTCCCTGGGCAGCCCGTGCCAGTACACTGCTACTCTTTCTGACAAGAAATGTTTTCTAATCCCAAACGTTTTGAGGTTTAACTGCTTAAGTCCCCCAGCATCCCACCAAGATGGCACGCAGAATGGACCGACCCCAGCACAGCTCTGCTCATGCCACTCTCTCCTCCAGCCTCCACAGTTCCACCAAGAGATGACAGAAGCAGCATTTTGTTCTGCTTGCCAGCAAATCAATGTGGTTATGAAGATTAACAGCAAAATAACCGCGCGTTTTCCCATTCTGTGATCAATGAGTTGGAGAGCCTGCTGACACTAAGCGCTGCAATTCTTGGAGAATCTTCTTTTAAATTACATCAGTTATAAGTCAAAGCAAATGAACAGATTCCCTTTAAGCACCCAGCACATCTGCTCCCTCTCAAGCAGCCCGTGGTTCACGTTTGGGGAACATCTGCCACATTCTTGGCACGTGGCACGGTGATGCACTTCCAGGACCAGGCTCTGTGCGGTGGCTCTGGGTTTAGTGGAAGGAGGTATCTGGGGATGGGTCGGCACTGAAGGAAGGGACCCCAGCCCGACCGTGCTCCCACCTGGATGTGTGCATCCACGAAGTGCTCTGTCTGCCCCCGGAACACCCAGTCCCCAGTGATGATCTCAGGCTGCTCAGGCACAGCCCAAGCAGGGCCGGTCCCGTCGCAGTGGTACCAGAGCAGCAGCATCCCGTTCACCTCACAGCATGGCCAGCTCCGCACCTTGGCAAAATCTGGCACTGAGGAAAAGAAAAGGATTGGATAAAAGTGGC
>NW_011189862.1:0-932 GCF_000146605.3 Meleagris gallopavo | reverse complement strand
TTTGATCTTGGCAGAGAGAACTACTTCTGTTCTTAAAATGCTGTTATTATCCGTGTTAAAATGGTGTGAATCCAATGCACTGCCAAAGAAGAAAATTTAAGTTAAAACTGTAATAGAGGAATGCGGTATTACCAGTTCTTCTGGCTTCAAGACTCTTACAAGGGGAAAAAAAAAAAAAGCCCGATGAAAAATGTCAGAAATAGGCTTTTCACTTTTCTTTCCCTTACCAGGTTTTGTTACCTCTGCTCTTGAAAGAGAGTGTGTTTCAGTTTCTGATGCTTTTAGTTGAAAGAAAATGATTTCTGAATCTTCATGGTATTTCAGATCTAGACAGGAGTGGCAAGTACTTACCTGGAGAATTGCTCCTTCTTTAGTAAAAACGTGTGTGTGGAATGCATTTTGGTTTGGTATTTTTTTTTTTTTTGGAAAGATTTAACTGCTTACAGAATACTTAGTTAAAATGGACTGAAGCATCATTCAAGCTGAGCTCATACAGGATTCTTATTCTTCAGTCTTTCTCAGGGAGAAAAATATATTGTTCTTGCTCTTCATGAATTTGGGTAAAACAGAGAAAGGCTTTGGTTTGTTCTTCCCATTGATTGTGATGTAAACTGAATTTTTATACAGCAACACTTGGAACTTTGCTAAACTAAATTAGGGCCTCTTCTATAACAATATCTGACCTTCAGTGTAACTATACAAAAACAAAAATAATGGGTCACTGGATTTATTTCTTTTACTTGATATGAGAATTTTTTTTAAGCACAGCCTTGAAAGAATTATGCATGCATTTGACACATTTTCATTTTTACAGGATGGAGTCACACTTCCTCAAAACAGTCCTACTTTGGGGTAGGGGGGTTGAGAGTGTCTCACTTATGCTATTTCTTGATTTAGTTTTGAAGATAACCAAGAGTACTTATTTTGACTTG
>NW_011189861.1:0-911 GCF_000146605.3 Meleagris gallopavo | reverse complement strand
ACTGCTTACAGAATACTTAGTTAAAATGGACTGAAGCATCATTCAAGCTGAGCTCATACAGGATTCTTATTCTTCAGTCTTTCTCAGGGAGAAAAAATATATTGTTCTTGCTCTTCATGAATTTGGGTAAAACAGAGAAAGGCTTTGGTTTGTTCTTCCCATTGATTGTGATGTAAACTGAATTTTTATACAGCAACACTTGGAACTTTGCTAAACTAAATTAGGGCCTCTTCTATAACAATATCTGACCTTCAGTGTAACTATACAAAAACAAAAATAATGGGTCACTGGATTTATTTCTTTTACTTGATATGAGAATTTTTTTTAAGCACAGCCTTGAAAGAATTATGCATGCATTTGACACATTTTCATTTTTACAGGATGGAGTCACACTTCCTCAAAACAGTCCTACTTTGGGGTAGGGGGGTTGAGAGTGTCTCACTTATGCTATTTCTTGATTTAGTTTTGAAGATAACAAGAGTACTTATTTTGACTTGACATTCAGTGAAAACATAGTCCAGGAAGCTGGTATGGAGAGGGATGATCTTAACTTGATCAAGTCAATGATTTCAAAGATTCATTGGTTTACTTTTGTCAAATGTGGGGCATCCCAGCTGGTTGGTTTGGCAGCTGCACCTTGGTAATTCACAGCCTTGCTAATGTCTGTAATACACGATCATCTTTAAGTCTTTCCATGCCATTCCCTGTCTTTTGTAGAAGGACTTTTATTTTATTTATTTGTTTATTTTGTGGAGCCTTCAATTTATTTCAGACTTGTGTTGAAATAGGACTTGGTTTGCTTGCAGTTTCCTCTGAGAGACAGTAACTAATATAGGACATACGTGACTGGTTTTTTTCAAGTGTTTGGCTGTCTTTTTACAGTCCGTAGGATCCTAGGAATGCTTCTAACG
>NW_011189860.1:0-667 GCF_000146605.3 Meleagris gallopavo | reverse complement strand
GAGCATCAGCCTGACCACTTGGTGACAGCAGATCAACTGAACTGAATATAGTCTCCCTGTCATCCTCGCCATCAGACACATCAACATCGCTTTTCAAATGCTTGTGCCACGTTTGCCAATACACTTGCTTGCTGGGCTCGCTCCCAGTCCTGCTCATTCAGAGTTTGAACCTGTTATATGAGAATTAAAAAAGACTCAGATGTGAAACGTGACATTTCTATTATTTTCCAAGATGTCTAAATAATTTTTTTTTTTATTATTTTAAAGTCCACTTACATGCTGAATGTACCCATCAAGATAGCAATGTTTAGAGAAATGTAAAACAAAAAGCTATGATGTAGAAAACTGCCTCTTACAGGTAAGTACAGTTTAAAACAGCCAGACTCAATAGATAAAACACCATTATCTTGGCTATATGCGTTCTAAAGATTTTTGCTAACAAACAATGAAAACACGTTCAAATCAGCTTTATGTAAAAGGAAAACTTGCAAGACTGGGTTGCAGGACAAGAAATGTTAGATTAGTGAAGGAAAGTTGAAATTCAAAGTGTAGAGACACAAAGGAAGGACTCTTCATATTATATTGCACAGATTTTTCATACGTAAAACAAATTGGACTTTACAGCCCCAAGATTGCAGACTGAAATGGAATTATACAGCCTAGTAGC
>NW_011189859.1:0-581 GCF_000146605.3 Meleagris gallopavo | reverse complement strand
ACCTTCAACAATCAGAAGAAAGTTATGCTGCGTTCGATTTTTGCCCACTTGTTACTCAGAAGTGGTTTGTTCAAATGCAGATGCTTACAGGAGATCATCTTATCTTTGTGTCTTCTGTTAGATGTGGGTGTGTATCATGAGTCTTTCACAGGTGCCCTTGGAGTACTACAGAAGTATTTGGGCATTCAGCTCCTTGTGGGAACAGGGTGTCCCAGTTTCCTGAGTGTTTCTTTTTTTTTCTATATGGCCACAGGAGTTAGAAGTGAACTTGCGTGTACGCAGGCTCTTGATCACAGCAATCTGTAAACAGAGCGACTACCGGTTGCCCAAAGCCCGTTCATGTTTGTCATTTGCCAGCATAGAAGGGCAAATGTTTGAATAATGTTGGAAAGTATGTTTGGTTAGGAGTAAAAGAGACTCTAGTTGGTGTACTTGGGAAGGCAGTCACCCTAATATTTAATATGCAAGGCTGTTTCTTAATTGCTGAAGAAATCAGTTTGGGAACATTTACTCTGGTGTATATGTCTGTATGTCTCAACTGGGAGCGACTTTGGGCTTTAGAGTTTCCTTGGCATGGCATT
>NW_011189858.1:0-780 GCF_000146605.3 Meleagris gallopavo | reverse complement strand
GGCAAAGAAGGCAGATGAAGTACCTCAGCCTTTTCACTTTTCCATATAACCAGGTCTCATATCTCTTTCAGCAGAGGGCCTGCATTTTCCTTAGTCTTCCTTCCAGTGCTGACATACTTGCAGAGGCAGTTGTTGCCCCTGACATCTCTGGCTAGTTTCAGTCCTTGCTTCCAGCCTTCAAACACAAGGTTTCATACTTGCATTTGAATTTGGCCTGGAGTTCCTTGCTGATCTATGCAAGCTTCTTGGCCTTTTTGCCCTACTTCTTTGTTGGCTCAGCTCGGAAGAGGTGACCCTTGAATACTAACCAGCTCTCTTTGGCCCTGCTTTGTTCCAGGGGTTCTATCTCATCACACACTAATAAGTAGATCCTTAAAAAGGCCAAAGCCTGCTCTCCTGAAGTCTGTGCTTGTGACCTTGCTGTATGCTCTCATCCCTGCCCTGAGGATCTTCAGCTTCACCGTTATGTGGTCCCTGCAACCAAGGCTGCCTTTGACCTTCATGTTCCCAGCAAGCCCCTTCTTGGTGGTGAGAATGAGGTCCAGCACAGTATCTCTCCTCAATGGATCACCTCTCGCCCTACTGGCCACACTGCTTTTGATGCAGCCCAGGATACTGTTGGCTTTCTGGGATGCAAGGGCACGTTGCTGGCACACGTCTGGTTGCCATCCCCCAGTACCTCCAGCTCCTTTCTGGCTGGGTTGTGATCTCTCCTTACATCCCTCAGCTGGTAACCCAGGTGCAGACCCTGCACTTCACCTGCTGCTTACAAGACACTGT
>NW_011189857.1:0-820 GCF_000146605.3 Meleagris gallopavo | reverse complement strand
CAAGGTTTCATACTTGCATTTGAATTTGGCCTGGAGTTCCTTGCTGATCTATGCAAGCTTCTTGGCCTTTTTGCCCTACTTCTTTGTTGGCTCAGCTCGGAAGAGGTGACCCTTGAATACTAACCAGCTCTCTTTGGCCCTGCTTTGTTCCAGGGGTTCTATCTCATCACACACTAATAAGTAGATCCTTAAAAAGGCCAAAGCCTGCTCTCCTGAAGTCTGTGCTTGTGACCTTGCTGTATGCTCTCATCCCTGCCCTGAGGATCTTCAGCTTCACCGTTATGTGGTCCCTGCAACCAAGGCTGCCTTTGACCTTCATGTTCCCAGCAAGCCCCTTCTTGGTGGTGAGAATGAGGTCCAGCACAGTATCTCTCCTCAATGGATCACCTCTCGCCCTACTGGCCACACTGCTTTTGATGCAGCCCAGGATACTGTTGGCTTTCTGGGATGCAAGGGCACGTTGCTGGCACACGTCTGGTTGCCATCCCCCAGTACCTCCAGCTCCTTTCTGGCTGGGTTGTGATCTCTCCTTACATCCCTCAGCTGGTAACCCAGGTGCAGACCCTGCACTTCACCTGCTGCTTACAAGACACTGTTGTGAAGTTCAGCTCAAAAGTGGTTGGAAGGGGACAACACCTTGTGTGCATTTCAACCATGGAGGAAGAATTGCTAATAAGGGGGCACCTCCGTACCTCAGCATCAGTAATGTTGCAGGCCTGCTCTCTGCAGATCTGTCGCCTTCCACTCCAGTGGCTGTTGCAGTGTTTTCAGGAGCCTCAGTGTACTTTTCCCACATGTTGTTCCCTCTGGGGAGAGCGGA
>NW_011189856.1:0-590 GCF_000146605.3 Meleagris gallopavo | reverse complement strand
ATGGATGGCATTCATAAAGACAGTCAATATCCAACCTGTATCCTGCAAATTCTCCATGATTTGCAAAATAGTAACCAAAATAACCTTTGAGTTCAAGTTCAAAGGCTGTTTGCATTGACCAGGAGAGCTAGAGGTGAAGCCACGTCACAGGTTTCTCCTGTGCACAAAAGCTGCTCCTGTGCACGTGGTGTGCAAAACATCTGCTGCATTGGGCACCTGCCGTGGTGCAGGAACAGGACGTGTGGGAAGATTTTAATTACTCACCATGGCAACCTACATTAACAGCTATAATCCCCCATCGTAAGTTGGATCGGTCCTTCTCCCACACCCACAGAAATACCTTCAGGAAGGACATTTGCATTGTAGATGTGTTCTTGGGCACCCAAGGCCCTGTGCAACACAAATCTGCACCCAACCATGATGCTTCTTTGTTCTGACCATCCTGGTCAGATCCAAGAGCACCCTGCTATGTCCCTCCCGAACACACAGCACTTCTCACACCCTTGCACCTCCAGCTGCTGAAACATCCTCATCTTGTTGTAAGGTGAACAAATGTTGACCTTATGGTGTTCAGGAAGCATCTGGACAAA
>NW_011189855.1:0-842 GCF_000146605.3 Meleagris gallopavo | reverse complement strand
TGACCAGGAGAGCTAGAGGTGAAGCCACGTCACAGGTTTCTCCTGTGCACAAAAGCTGCTCCTGTGCACGTGGTGTGCAAAACATCTGCTGCATTGGGCACCTGCCGTGGTGCAGGAACAGGACGTGTGGGAAGATTTTAATTACTCACCATGGCAACCTACATTAACAGCTATAATCCCCCATCGTAAGTTGGATCGGTCCTTCTCCCACACCCACAGAAATACCTTCAGGAAGGACATTTGCATTGTAGATGTGTTCTTGGGCACCCAAGGCCCTGTGCAACACAAATCTGCACCCAACCATGATGCTTCTTTGTTCTGACCATCCTGGTCAGATCCAAGAGCACCCTGCTATGTCCCTCCCGAACACACAGCACTTCTCACACCCTTGCACCTCCAGCTGCTGAAACATCCTCATCTTGTTGTAAGGTGAACAAATGTTGACCTTATGGTGTTCAGGAAGCATCTGGACAAATCTGATTTTTGGGTGGTCCTGTGTGAAGTCAGGAATTGGACGCAATGATCTGTGTTGGTCCCTTCTAATTTGAGATATTCTATAATTCTATGAAACTTGGTCTTAGGACAGTTTATGCAGGGCTTGTTGATCTCACCCCATTGGCCTGAAGTTTGGATTAACATGAAGCTAAACCTCACCCATCAACATCATGGAGGTAGCCCTCCAGGAGTCAGTGGAGGCAAAGTATTGGACCCGTCTTGTGATCAGACTCCTGAGCCAACCATCTGACCTTCCTGCAAGGAGCTACAGGAACGAGGAAACCCCAAGATAAAATGGAAAACCCCAAAGGAAAATAGAAATGTAACCAATCTCCCTGGCTGAGCCT
>NW_011189854.1:0-797 GCF_000146605.3 Meleagris gallopavo | reverse complement strand
CTGTAAGTAGATGGCAGCCACATGCTTGGGTCAGAGCGCTATTCATGGAGCTCAGCACCTCCTGCAGACCCCACCACAGAGGTGAGGAACGACTCCTTATCTTGTTATTCCCTCCTGTGTGCTTACATTTTCAACTTACTCCTTCCTATGCCACCAGCATATGACTGAGCCACTTTTTCTGCGGAAGCTGTGGCGAAAGGATGACATTAATTATATCGGAGGCAGATGTCTGATAAATAAACAACCTTGGTAAAATGATGTGGCACTGTGAACGCAGCGTCCTCTGCCTCACCTTGCAGGCTCACAGGAGCTCGGCGCGGGTGTCAGTGCTGCAGGAGGGCTGAGCAGGAAGGCAGCATTGCTACCATGCTTTCTCTGCTTCTGCCGAGTGGTTTCTTATGCTCACTCCAGACAGCTTTCTTTTATTTTTCATTTAAACCACCTAAGTGACAAATCCACTGAGGCCAGCAAAGCAAAAAAGCCCTTGACCAGGCAAGGAGCTGGTTCTGGCTGCCTCTGCAATAACGCTTTGTGCAAGTCTGGCTCTTTTCACATGAAGATTTCAATCAATCACACACAGTACAACCCTCCGAGATGGGCTAATATCCTTATGTTATGACATAGAAAATAGAAGCACAGGCTCAAGTGAGCTATTTAACAACATGTATTTAGAGACACAGTGTGCTTTACAGCTCCAAGACTTGGGGAACAGCAGTACTTGGGAGAAAGCCAAGGTCACCTAGCCCAGATCCTGGAAAAGTTGTTATAATCCCCCCCCATACACTCAAAAATGATGA
>NW_011189853.1:0-419 GCF_000146605.3 Meleagris gallopavo | reverse complement strand
GGGAGACTCACTACAGCCTTCCAGCACTTAAAGGGAGCTTATGGAAAAGATGGAGAGCAACTTCATATGCAACCTGATTGTAATAGGACAAAGGGGAATGGTTTTAGGCTAAAACAAAGCAGATGTAGGTTAGATGTTAGGAAAAAATTCTTTACTCAGAAGATGGTGAGGCACTAGTGCAGGTTGTGGAGAAGCTGTGGGTGCCCCATCCCTGAAATTGCTCAAGGCTGGGTTGGTTGGGGCCCTAGGCAGCCTCAGTTGGTGGGTGGCAGTGCTACCCATGGCAGTGGGGTTGGAGCCAGTTAATCTTCAAGGTCCCTTCAAGTATGTATTCAATGATTCTAATAGCATGTGCATCGTGTCCTGCCCATGAAGGAGGAGGGTAGCCAGGTTCACAAATCCATTTGGTAGATTAAGGT
>NW_011189852.1:0-912 GCF_000146605.3 Meleagris gallopavo | reverse complement strand
GCAGCCCCACGGCGATGGGCTGTGGGGAGCCGGGCAGCACAGTGGTGTATGGGGGTCCAATCCCCCATCCCTCAATCTGTCACCACAATGTCCCCACAGCTGCAGTGCCTGCGAGAGGACACCGCCGTCCCCGTGGGAGCCCCATGTCCCTGTCCCAACACTCGTCACCGGTTCTGGGGACGTGTACATATATATAAATATATATATATAAATATAAATATTTTTTTTTCTTAATGATTTTAATGCTGTACGGCCCCGCAGTGCCACCAGGACTGGGGGATGGCCCAGGGATGGGGTGAGCTGACCCCAGGGCCCCGCAGCACACCTCACCTCCTGCTCGCGTGCCTGCTTCACCCGTGCTGGGGGTCACCGGCTGCATCTGCCCGGACCCCACAACGCCTCCTGCAATGTCACAGATTTATTTACAATAAAGGATTGGAAAATCAGTGGGGTTCTGCCTTTCTGTGGGGCTGGGTGAGCAGCACGAGGCTGGGCAGAGCTGCACGCTCACATCTGACGCATCCTCACACATCCAGGGCCGGACAGAACTCACTCTTCTGGTCCCATCTGTCTCCCTGGTCACTGTGTCCCCCTGGTCCCTTGTCCCATAGGGTCATTGGGATGCTCTTTCTCCCGGTTCTGCTTGTCCCCCTCATCCCCTGGTGTCACTGGGAGCTCATTTCCCTGGTCCTATTTGTTTCCCTTATCCCCTGCTCCTCTGTCCTATGGGAACATGTGGATGCTCCTTCCCCTCATCCACACGTCCCCCTGTCCCATGGGGTCACTCATATGCTCATTCCCCCGGTCCCATTTGTCCCTCTTGTCTTTGTGTCCCATTTGTCCCCTGGTCCCCTGTCCCTTGGGGCCATCATTGGGATGCTCGTTCCCCTGATCCCATTTATCCCCTCGTCC
>NW_011189851.1:0-716 GCF_000146605.3 Meleagris gallopavo | reverse complement strand
GAAGCAATTTGACACTTTCGGTAATATAACATTCCCAACCCCAATTAGGAAGGCAGCTGGTTTCAATACTTCCAGAAAGCTTTTCCAGATTAATATAAGAATATGACCAAAATCACAAGACATCATAGGGTGGGAATATTCCCTCTAAGCAAGGCTCTTCTATCTGCTCTAACTTCCCACTCCCTGCTCCATCTAAACAGAGCAGCTACCAAAACCCCTTTCCTGTGGGTTCAAGGGAGGCTGACCACCAACACACAGCCAGCAGCTCCCTTCAGCCCTGCAGAGAGGGGTTGGTGGGGAAGGAGAGATTATGCCATGGGATATGCCATCACCACCAACCCTGACCACATACTGGGACATCCAGAGGATAAAGCATCCTGTGCAGCTGCTTTTGGAAAGGGTGTGTTCTCCTCCCTCCACCCCTCCCCAGTTGAAGTTGTAGCTTCAGAACCAAAGCTGCAAGCAGCTGAAATAAATGCCAGCAAGCAAGTTACAAGCTGGGAGCTCACACATGAAGTGCTCCAGAAGTACTGCAAGTCTGAGTCAGTGATGGGAATTATTTACCTATAGAGAGCCCCATAGAACTTTCCACTGTACAAGCATTCTAAACTGCTCTCAAACACTACCAAAGCTGATGCTCTCATCTGCTTTCCATGTGCACTTCTCAAGAACCCAAAACAGCTGGTTTTGGGAAGACCTCTGGCAGCTGCTGTTGC
>NW_011189850.1:2904-3638 GCF_000146605.3 Meleagris gallopavo | reverse complement strand
GTTGCCCGGTTCTGGCTTGATAACCTCATGTTGCCGATGCCTTTACTTTCCATCTAGAATTCCAGGCGACCGACAGACAGCAGCTGCATCCCAGCTGCCAAGCGGCTCAAAGGGGGGGATGCACAGCGTCCCGTGCAGCGCCGCGCAGGGGCAGCCGCAGCAGCAGCCCAGAGCTCGGGAGAATCGCACCGCTCCCAGCAAATCTCCATCCCCACAGCCAGGGAGGGGAGTGAAGAATTGTAGTGATGAAAGGATTGGCTATACGTTAAAAAGGTGCTATAAAGGAATGGAAGAGTATTTTTGACCTGTACTAGACGATGCCAGGTTTGCAGGGGAATTTTCCACCAAGGAGGGATCTCCAGTAAGAGATCCTTCTCCTGTGGCAGTCAGCCCTGAAATGGGGCCTAAGTGGTGCGCAGCCAGGCCCAGCCGTTTCAGTTGCACAGCTGAATTGCCTTTGCCTGTGCTCCCATGGCTGACCTGGTCCCTTCTTCAGGTGCTCAACCAGTTGTTCAGGCTGTGACTGGACAGTTCCCACAGAGAGTCCTTCACAGGTCACAGTGCAGGAATCTGCTTGGATGTGGTTCTTTAGGGGCTGCCAGGGGCAACCGTGGTCTTCTTTAGAGCTTGCAGGAGCAGCTCTGCTCTGACACCTTCTTCCTCTACTTCTTCACTGACTTTGGTGTCTGCAATATTCTTTCTTTCACATTTTTCCTCCTCCTCTCTCTCACAGC
>NW_011189850.1:2266-2884 GCF_000146605.3 Meleagris gallopavo | reverse complement strand
AGAGAGATCCTTCCCACTGGCAGTCAGCTCTTAAATGGGTCTAGGAGAGGTGGAGCCAGGCTCACCCTCCTGCAGCACAGCTGAATTGCCTTCACCTGTGCTCCCATGGCTGACTCATTGCTCACCTCAGGTGATCAATCAAAGGTTCAGGCCATGATTCAGCAGCCCCATACACTCCACCCCTTCATGGCGTAAACCAATGATTAGGTTGACTAAAGGGTGAGCTTTCCCTAATACAGAGATCCAATACACCGTGACGCTTATACAATTTCATCGCGACACGTTGGTAAATTTCAAGATGAGTGACGATGGGTGAAAGTTGACTTCCTTCTATGGGCCAGCGCTCGATGATGTTACCGGAGGCATACGGTCGTGAGGTGCAGGTCCGTCCTATGTTCCATCAGTCCCATGCAGACCATCACCGGGTGTTACACATGATCTGACAGTAACACTGGAACGTTTTGATGACATTTCATTCCTTCTGGTGATCCTGAAGGCTCAAAGACTCACGGGGAGAAATACAGATGTTTCAGAGGTACCAAGAGGGGAAGGTCTGCCCTCCAGGGCAACATACAGGCCGTGTTCTATCCTGGGTCAACACTTCTGCTTGTGCAGGGG
>NW_011189850.1:0-773 GCF_000146605.3 Meleagris gallopavo | reverse complement strand
GCTTTAGCAGCTGCCACATTGCCTTTTGTCCCGCATGCCGTAGCTTCTGATGTAACCAACGCGCGATGTTCTCGGATGGTGAATTCTCAATCCATCGAACTCAGGCCAGCGTGTCGGCTTCATCATTTCCCGGTGACTGTAGGGGCTGATGACCAGAAACATGGTAGACACGTAGAGTCCTGTGTTTGACTGTATTCCATATGTCTAACCACATGTCCTTGCCCCAGATCGGCCAGGCATGGATAGTCCATTCTTGGGTGGCCCACTGTGCAATCCACAAAGTGAGCCCTCGGTACACAGCCCAACTATCCGTACAGATGTTCAGGATACCATCACCGCGTTCCTTAGTTATAACCATCCACACGGCTCGCAGTTCTGCCCATTGGCTGCTCTGACCATCCCCCTCATCAAACCAGATGGTCTCAGTAGAAGGATGGTATGCTATTGCTCTCCACTTGCTCGGATTGCCCTTGCTGGATCCATCTGTGTACCAAGCATCTTCAGGGATAGGGTATTTTCCCTCCTGAACGGGACTCTTCTGCGGTGGAGCGACCAGTATTCCTTTCGGTGCATCACTGTGATATGTTAGTGGGCCTAGGATCTTCTGGAGTTCTTCTTTCAAAGGGGATGAAGACAGACTGCTCCTTGGGCTGAGATAGGCGACCCATCGTGCCACTGTTTGTGCTTGGGCCACCCCTGTCTTCGGAAGGTGGGTCAGATCTTTCACCCACCCCTGAATCGGCAGAGTGGTCTTGACTATAACTTCAGCCGTT
>NW_011189849.1:0-828 GCF_000146605.3 Meleagris gallopavo | reverse complement strand
AAATGTTAGAATGCCTGTGCTGTATTCTGATACTGCAGAAGAGCACACAACTTGCTTATTTCTGTACTATGTGAGGTTTGTGGGGATGACAGCTTGGACAATAAAGGGCATCCAAATGATACAAGGCAATGTGTGTGGGTGATCCAAACTCAAAATATCTGTCCTGGTATAACAACCTATTGTGGAAGAAATGACCATTGTCAGTCTAGATATATACTTCTGGTCAGTCTGTTTGATAAATCTTTATTTACCAAAAACTAATAAAAATCTTCATACACAGCCTTTCATATGTCTAAGTAAAGGTATAAAAGTTAAATTGATCTGTGTTTATCCAGCTATCACTTTTTCCACAGTTCAGGCACCTAAGTTGTTCATAAACTTCTATTTGAGTAAGAATTCAGTTTTCCTACAGACCCATTTTGGTCTTCATGAACCTGAAAAGAATGTAAGAAGTTACAACAGCTTCAAATTCAAACAAGGAAAAGGGAGAAGCAGGTGCATCCTCTTTGAACACAATAGATAAGAAAACAGCAAGGATAACCGTCTTGTACTGACACCTGCCACCAGATTACTCTTCCATTTCCTTGCAGCTCTGACTGTCTCATTATTTGCTCTCCTGCTGCCTAAAAATTCTCACTACATCTGCAACATGAGACAGCCTTTCTTCTAAAATTGGCTATCCCATCCTGAGCCACTCTCATGATACATCACCTCTGTTTCTTCACAATGCTGAATATAAATGGTGGCATCTATTCTGTTGTAGAAGAAGAAATACTGTAGCTGAACACATAGTCCAGTGCACTCTGCAGAACTTTTTCTGTCCAGGAA
>NW_011189848.1:0-667 GCF_000146605.3 Meleagris gallopavo | reverse complement strand
TTTGTTTCTGTTTTGTATTTACTGATGTTATCAAAATTACACTTCACCAGAGGGTAATCAGGGCAGCATTGCATGCCCTCTTTTGTGCAGAGCTGCTCAAACCTTCACCTGTTAGCCACGAAGCCAAACAGCAAACCAAATGAAAACACTATGCAAGTCAACGTTCATCTTTCCACTGGCCTTTGAATCAGACTTTTAAAGATTAATTCATGTGATATTGGGATTCCACAATCCTTTGGCAATGACAGGAGTTTGGTGTTGTGGTAACACTGAATCACATTCAGGCTGAGTTCCGGGCACTGTTTGGCGCTCACAGCCAGCCAGGCCTTCAGAGTCTTGTGCTGATTTTCCTGACCCTCAATAAAATTGCTCAGCAATCTCTTCAGGTCACAGACAGAGATTTTGGCCTAACAAAGAACAGCTCCAGTCCCACCATCAGTGCTTCTGCCTGACGCAATCACACTTGCTATAGCACACGCTTACTCATGACCTCATTCCAGGTCCTTGCCAGAATACATCCCACACACATCACCTTTTTTAGGGGAAAATGCATGCCTGCTACAATGTCTCAGAGGAAGAGTGGCCACGTTTGTCATATCACATCACATGGCACCCACCCACCCACAGTCACAGCGTGACAAAAAGCTCAGACTTGGTCACTCACACA
>NW_011189847.1:0-736 GCF_000146605.3 Meleagris gallopavo | reverse complement strand
ATGAAAACTGAGCTGAAGTTCAACTTGATCAGCTTGTCATAAGAAAACCCCACAAAACTCAAGCTCTGTGGATTACTCATAAAAGATCAATTCAAGTCTGTGAGTGGGTGACACTGGTAAGTTTGTTCTAAAGCAATTGCAATAAATTTTCGTTTCTATTAAAGTTATAAAGATATATACTGTATACTACATCAAGGTTTACTTCCTCTTCTGAGTATAAATTATGAATATCTATAAATATCTGCTGAGTGAACTATAGCAGATCTTCAAGAAAGAACCTGAGACTATAAATAGGTTCTTGTATATCTCCCTTTTATTATTGTACACTGAAAATAGTTGATACAACTTTTTTCAGCAGTAATGTTAAAATCAGTCTGGCTTTATTTCTTACAGCCCTGAATAAGAACTTTGTTGTAATTGTTTTTTCAAGAATATCAAAGCTGTACTCATTTTACATTTCTTGAAGCAATTTACTTGACTGAAGGCTAAAAACTTAAACAGCAACAATTTCACAAGTATACAGCTATTTTCTGAAACATCTACACCAGCCAGGTCAGTTCCTGTGTTTATTTGAGATGATCTAATGTAAACACTTCGTGCAGCAGTGAATTAATTTTTGTGGCATATACAATGAATGACATTTGATTCTTCATTTATTTCTTTGTTACCTGATCTCCCAGAAATCCTGTGTATGGAATACAAAAGCGAAAATACAGCTGTGTTACTTAAAACAAGA
>NW_011189846.1:0-2967 GCF_000146605.3 Meleagris gallopavo | reverse complement strand
TGGTGGCCCCCCAAGGTTTGGCCTGCAGCGAGGTGACCGCAGCCAGCCTGGTGAGCCCACCCCCGACACCCCCCAATGTCCCCAGCATCCCCACGCCCTGAGACGTCCCCTCTCTCCTCAGATCAAGGTGAACGTGCTGGGGGATGTCGTGGAGCAGGGCAGCACCGACTTCGCCCCCGATGCTCGTGCCTTCAGCCTCCATGCTGCCATCTACGCCGCCCGCCCCGACGCGCGCTGCATCGTGCGCCTGCACACCCCGGCAACGGCGGCGGTGAGAGGGAGGGAGGGCTGTTGTGTCGGGCCATATTGTGACATAATGCATTGTATTGTGTGGTATTGGGCCATATTGTGTGGTATTGGGCCATATTGTGTGGTATTGGGCCATATTGTGTTGTGTCGGGCCATATTGTGACATAATGCATTGTATTGGGCTGCATTGGACCATATTGTGTTGTGTTGGGCCATATTGTGACATAATGCATTGTATTGGGCTGCACTGGACCATATTGTGTGGTGTCGGGCCATGTTGTGACATAATGCGTTGTATTGGGCCATATTGGGCCATATTGTGTGGTGTTGGGTCCTATTGTGCCCTACTGGGCACTATTGGGCCATATTGTGTTGTGTCGGGCCATATTGTGACATAATGCGTTGTATTGGGCCATATTGGGCCATATTGTGTGGTGTTGGGTCCTATTGTGCCCTACTGGGCACTATTGGGCCATATTGTGTAGTGTCGGGCCATATTGTGACATAGTGCATTGTATTGTGTAGTGTTGGGCCGTATGGTGTGGTGTTGGGCCGTATTGTGTTGTGTCGGGCCATATTGTGACATAATGCGTTGTATTGGGCCCTATTGGGCCATATTGTGTGGTGTTGGACCATATTGTGTTGTGTTGGGCCATATTGTGACATAATGCATTGTATTGGGCTGCATTGGGCCATATTGTGTAGTGTTGGACCATATTGTGTTGTGTCGGGCCATATTGTGACATAATGCGTTGTATTGGGCCCTGTTGGGCCATATTGTGTTGTGTCGGGCCATATTGTGACATAATGTGTTGTATTGGGCTACATTGGGTCCTATTGTGTGGTGTTGGGTCCTATTGTGTGGTGTTGGGTCCTATTGTGTGGTGTTGGGTCCTATTGTGCCCTACTGGGCACTATTGGGCCATATTGTTTTGTGTCGGGCCATACTGTGACATAATGCATTGTATTGGGCCCTATTCAGCCATATTGTGTGGTGTTGGGCCATATTGTGTTGTGTCGGGCCATATTGTGACATAATGTGTTGTATTGGGCCCTATTGGGCCATATTGTCTGGTGTTGGACCATATTGTGTTGTGTCGGGCCATATTGTGACACAGTGTGTTGTATTGGGCTACATTGGGCCATATTGTGTGGTGTTGGGCCATATTGTGTTGTGTCAGGCCATGTTGTGACATAATGTGTTATATTGGGCCCTATTGGGCCATATTGTGTGGTGTCGGGCCATATTGTGACATAATGCGTTGTATTGGGCCCTATTGGGCCATGTTGTGTGGTGTTGGGTCCTATTGTGCTCTACTGAGCCCTATTGGTCCATATTGTGTTGTGTCGGGCCATATTGTGATATAATGTGTTGTATTGGGCTACATTGGGCCATATTGTGTGGTGTTGGGCCATATTGTGTTGTGTCAGGCCATATTGTGACATAATGCATTGTATTGGGCTACATTGGGCCACACTGTGTTGTGTTGGGCCCTATTGGGCCATATTGTGTGGTGTTGGGCCATATTGTGTTGTGTCAGGCCATATTGTGACATAATGCGTTGTATTGGGCTACATTGGGTCCTGTTGTGTGGTGCAGGGCCTTGTTGTGTGGTGCAGGGCCTTGTTGTGTGGTGCAGGGCCTTGTTGTGTGGTGCAGGGCCTTGTTGTGTGGTGCAGGGCCTTGTTGTGATAAAATGTGTTGTACTGGGCTACACTGGGCCATATTGGGCCCTATTGGGAGATATTGTGTTGTGTTGGGTCCTATTGTGCTCTATTGGGCCATACTGTGTGGTGTTGGGCCATACTGGCCCCTCTTGGGCCCTGTTGGGACGTATTGTGCTGTGTTGGGTCCTACTATGCCCTATTGAGCCCTATTGGGCCATATTGCGTTGTGTTGGGCCATATTGTGATATAATGTATTTTATTGTGCCCTATTTGGCCATATTGTGCCCTATTGTGCCATATTGTGTTGTGTAGGGCCATATTGGGTCTTACTGGGTCTTATTGTGTACTATTGTGCCATACTGTGTTGTGTAGGGCCATATTGGGCCCTATTGTGCCCCATTGGGCCATATTGTGTTGTGTAGGGCCATATAGGGCCATATTGGCTCATACTGTGTTGGGCCATATTGTGCCCTATTGTGCCATATTGTGTTGTGTTGGGCCAAATTCTGCCATATTGCTGTGTGGCACCTTATGCTATGTTGTGTTGTGCCATGTTGTGCCATGTTGTGTTATACTGTGCCATATTGTGCCCTATTGCTCTATGCCACCTTGTGCTGTGTTGTGCCACATTGTGCCATGTTGTTCTGTGCCACGTTGTGTTGTGTTCAGTGTTACTTGTGCCAAACTGTGCTATTTCGTGCCATGTTGTGCCAAACTGTACTGCTTCCTGTCCTGTTGTGCCATATTGCATCGTGCCATATTGCACCATGTCGTGCTGTGTTGCATTGTGCCACGTCGTGCCACCTTGTGCAGCATTGCTCTGTGCCACACCGTGCTGCTCCCTGCCACGTGGTGCCATCTTGTGCTGTGTTGTGTTGTCACGCTGTGCCTCTTTGTGTTGTGTTGGGCCATGTTGTGTTGCATTGTGCCATACTGTATTGTGCATCACTGTGCAACTTCATGCCACGTTGTCCTATGCCATATTGTGCCATATTGCTTCGCTGTGTTGTTGCTGTGCCACGTTGTGTTGTTGCTGTGCCACGTTGTGTT
>NW_011189845.1:0-2120 GCF_000146605.3 Meleagris gallopavo | reverse complement strand
CTATTGTGTGGTGTTGGGTCCTATTGTGTGGTGTTGGGTCCTATTGTGCCCTACTGGGCACTATTGGGCCATATTGTTTTGTGTCGGGCCATACTGTGACATAATGCATTGTATTGGGCCCTATTCAGCCATATTGTGTGGTGTTGGGCCATATTGTGTTGTGTCGGGCCATATTGTGACATAATGTGTTGTATTGGGCCCTATTGGGCCATATTGTCTGGTGTTGGACCATATTGTGTTGTGTCGGGCCATATTGTGACACAGTGTGTTGTATTGGGCTACATTGGGCCATATTGTGTGGTGTTGGGCCATATTGTGTTGTGTCAGGCCATGTTGTGACATAATGTGTTATATTGGGCCCTATTGGGCCATATTGTGTGGTGTCGGGCCATATTGTGACATAATGCGTTGTATTGGGCCCTATTGGGCCATGTTGTGTGGTGTTGGGTCCTATTGTGCTCTACTGAGCCCTATTGGTCCATATTGTGTTGTGTCGGGCCATATTGTGATATAATGTGTTGTATTGGGCTACATTGGGCCATATTGTGTGGTGTTGGGCCATATTGTGTTGTGTCAGGCCATATTGTGACATAATGCATTGTATTGGGCTACATTGGGCCACACTGTGTTGTGTTGGGCCCTATTGGGCCATATTGTGTGGTGTTGGGCCATATTGTGTTGTGTCAGGCCATATTGTGACATAATGCGTTGTATTGGGCTACATTGGGTCCTGTTGTGTGGTGCAGGGCCTTGTTGTGTGGTGCAGGGCCTTGTTGTGTGGTGCAGGGCCTTGTTGTGTGGTGCAGGGCCTTGTTGTGTGGTGCAGGGCCTTGTTGTGATAAAATGTGTTGTACTGGGCTACACTGGGCCATATTGGGCCCTATTGGGAGATATTGTGTTGTGTTGGGTCCTATTGTGCTCTATTGGGCCATACTGTGTGGTGTTGGGCCATACTGGCCCCTCTTGGGCCCTGTTGGGACGTATTGTGCTGTGTTGGGTCCTACTATGCCCTATTGAGCCCTATTGGGCCATATTGCGTTGTGTTGGGCCATATTGTGATATAATGTATTTTATTGTGCCCTATTTGGCCATATTGTGCCCTATTGTGCCATATTGTGTTGTGTAGGGCCATATTGGGTCTTACTGGGTCTTATTGTGTACTATTGTGCCATACTGTGTTGTGTAGGGCCATATTGGGCCCTATTGTGCCCCATTGGGCCATATTGTGTTGTGTAGGGCCATATAGGGCCATATTGGCTCATACTGTGTTGGGCCATATTGTGCCCTATTGTGCCATATTGTGTTGTGTTGGGCCAAATTCTGCCATATTGCTGTGTGGCACCTTATGCTATGTTGTGTTGTGCCATGTTGTGCCATGTTGTGTTATACTGTGCCATATTGTGCCCTATTGCTCTATGCCACCTTGTGCTGTGTTGTGCCACATTGTGCCATGTTGTTCTGTGCCACGTTGTGTTGTGTTCAGTGTTACTTGTGCCAAACTGTGCTATTTCGTGCCATGTTGTGCCAAACTGTACTGCTTCCTGTCCTGTTGTGCCATATTGCATCGTGCCATATTGCACCATGTCGTGCTGTGTTGCATTGTGCCACGTCGTGCCACCTTGTGCAGCATTGCTCTGTGCCACACCGTGCTGCTCCCTGCCACGTGGTGCCATCTTGTGCTGTGTTGTGTTGTCACGCTGTGCCTCTTTGTGTTGTGTTGGGCCATGTTGTGTTGCATTGTGCCATACTGTATTGTGCATCACTGTGCAACTTCATGCCACGTTGTCCTATGCCATATTGTGCCATATTGCTTCGCTGTGTTGTTGCTGTGCCACGTTGTGTTGTTGCTGTGCCACGTTGTGTTGTTGCTGTGTTACCCCATTCCATTCTGTGCCATGTTGTGCCACGCTGTGGTGTTGCTGTGCCACGCTGTGGTGTTGCTGTGCCACGCTGTGGTGTTGCTGTGCCACGCTGTGGTGTTGCTGTGTTACCCCATTCCATTCTGTGCCATGTTGTGCCACGCTGTGGTGTTGTTGTGCCACGCTGTGGTGTTGTTGTGCCACGCTGTGGTGTTGTTGTGCCACGCTGTGGTGTTGTTGTGCCACGCTGTGGTGTTGTTG
>NW_011189844.1:0-397 GCF_000146605.3 Meleagris gallopavo | reverse complement strand
TGAAGTTAGAATTCCATTGAATCCTCAGCAAAGTTTCAGTAATCAGTCCAGGTCTTAACTTGTCAGAAACCTGGGTGGGTGCAGCATATTTGCACTAATAAAATTGTCATTCCTTTTAATACAGAAATAATTTATGTACTGTTTAAGAAGAAGTTCTGTCAAGTGATGCAGCTCCATCTATTCAGCAGATGTATGACATAACTCAAATTGCACTCTGCCCTTATTTGCCTTTTTCTGCTATACCTATGTACTGATTCATAGTTCACATGCAGTACTTTTGAAGAGGCAAAGAATACAAGTTATTTGACCACTCAGATCTGCTGTAATTCCATACTGAGTGTAAGTCCCTGTTCTCCTGTGAAAAATATCAAAACTCAATGCAAACCAACTATTAAAA
>NW_011189843.1:0-345 GCF_000146605.3 Meleagris gallopavo | reverse complement strand
GGAAAGAAAAAAAAAAAAGAAATTACAAGGCTGGAATAAATTACATACTGAGATCGCACTGTTTTGAGGTCTGCCATTTTCCAAAGATTTTTTCCATGCAGGCCAATAGACAAGCTCTGATCTGAACCTCATAGTATGGTTAGTAGGATGAGAGAAAGCTCAGGTACAGAAATGACCTGGAATTAATGTATAACATTTGAGGATGCACCTGGAGCTCGCTGCTGCTAGAAAAACAGTAAACACTTGGCATGCAGTAATGCTTTCAGCAGGTTTAATGAAGCTTTGTCTCAGATGATCCCTTCTGGCTTATAATTTCTTATTACTCTGCATCCTTTCTGATTGCCT
>NW_011189842.1:0-452 GCF_000146605.3 Meleagris gallopavo | reverse complement strand
TATAAAGAAGAATCAGCACTGACTAGAATGGCTGATACATCTCCCTGAAGTTAACAGGAACACACTCTCACCTTGGACTCTAGTAGAAGATCACCTGTCATGGAAGAACTGGGGATTTGAGCTGAACAAAGGCATCCCAAGCAGGAATAGTACACTTATATACACTTATATACACATAGGTTTTGATGGCTGATTTGCCAAATAACTTGTGTTAGACCGCCAAGTTGAGAAAGCAGTGAGTTGTAATTTCTTGAGCCACATTTCTTAATGCCACATTTGTCTACAGCTCCCCTCTGGCTCCTCCACTGGCTACGTGACTGTCTGGGCACTGTGAGACCCACACTCTTCTCACAATCAAGGTTGCACCTTGATACCATTTTTGCCTATCTGGACAACACAGATTGTCTAAATCCCGCAGCTGTGGAGTCTGCAGTGTCTCTGCAAAGAAGAAA
>NW_011189841.1:0-960 GCF_000146605.3 Meleagris gallopavo | reverse complement strand
CTTCCTTAGTTTAAGGATGGAACGGGTGCGCAAGACCAAGTGAAAGAGAGCAAAGGGAACTTGAAATGATCTCAGAAACTGAGAATCTGCCAGAGCTGGGATGCAGATTCAGAGGAGAGGCTGCCCAGACGATGACAACAGGGACTCGGGCAAGGTTGGCAGCTGAAGTATCCAAATCCCTGGAAAGAATTCCCAAGGTAAAAAAGAAGCAATACTAATTAATTGTCCTTGGTGGTGGTTTTATTTTACTTGTCTTCTTCATAATTTTGCGATCAAATTTATCAACGAGTCCGGAGTCACTTTATGTGACACAGGCTGCAGCTCATGCAAGGCAAAAGGACCGACATATGCCATGGCAAAAATGGGTTGCTCATAGGAGCTGCTGGGAAAGAAGCAGATTTCTAGTAGGAGGCAGTCGCAGGGCAGTCAGCTCACATAGATTTGCCTGTACTGAGATACAAACAACACCTAATAGTTGGTTCTTTAGATGGATTTAAGGAATCAATATAAACTTCATCTTCCATTAGGATGGAGTCTACATAGGATATTTGAAAGCAACATCTATATACAGTACTTCCAAGGATAAGTAGGGTAAGAAGAGCTAAAAACAAATTTCACACATTTTTCTGACAAACTGTTGTGGACTTCTGTTGTTAATTTTAGCTGTTTCAATTGGATTTGGTACGGCTGGAAATGTAAGGGAAAGTCTGCAGCAATCAGGATGTGACACTCATTAACACTTCTACAAAATACCCACTGGATTTGCATAAAGTCTGCAAAGATTCATTGGTGAATCTCTAATTTCCCTTGGTTTTACTTCAGATTCAGCTCCATTTGCCCTCCCTTTCTCCTCAAGTGATAATCACTGTAAACACTTCATGACAAAATATAATTAAATGTAGTGAATAACTAAAATATAGATAAAATTACCCCAAAACTTATATATATATATATTTTTTT
>NW_011189840.1:0-467 GCF_000146605.3 Meleagris gallopavo | reverse complement strand
TTTCCACATATTGAACTCCTGATGACTAGCAGGTTATCAGATGGAGGATATAGCTTTAAACTCTGGGATTAGAGATTAATTTTATGGATGAAACAAGAAAAATGCAATGACTTTGGCAGCCTCACACCTCAGTGCACACACGTTGCTTGAAACATCTCACCCATTAACTGTTTTAGGTTGTCTTGAACAAGTTCCATGTGGTAACGTGATCCATTTCAAGTTCTCCAGGCTCCTTCCCAAAGCTCTGCCCAAGAGCTGGCTTTGTCCTATACTGCTGAAACTGTGCTCTACCATATAAATCCTACCATATAAATCCTCTCTGGTGCCCGGAACTGGAACATTAAAACTCCCAGTCCCAGTGCACTGCGTGATGTTATGATGTGGAATACCGATAACCAAAAGTCATAAAACCATGACAGTAACAACATGTGTCAGCAAGAGATTTAAGAAGTAAAACTATCATCCAG
>NW_011189839.1:0-1093 GCF_000146605.3 Meleagris gallopavo | reverse complement strand
AAATGTATGGAAGTGAAAGCAGGGTTGTGTAGCCTGGGAGGGATACAGGGCTGTTGTTTGTGTGTGTAGAGATAGGATTAGGAAAGCCAAGGCACAAATGGAGCTGAACTTGGTGAGGGATGTGAAAGATAACAAGAAGGGGTTCTGCAGGTACATAGGCAGGAAGAGATAGGCCAAGGAGAGTGTTCCCCCTCTGATGAAAGGTAATGGGGAGCTGACTTCCTCAGACATAGAAAAAGCTGAGGTACTGAATGAATGCTTTGCCTCAGTCTTCATGGGTGGTCAGGCTGTCCGTGTCTGCCAGGACCATGAGACCTGGACAGGCTGGAGAAGTGGAGAAGAGGGCCCATGTGAACCTAATGAGGTTCAGTAAGGCAGAGTGCAGGATGCTGCACTTGGGTTGGGGCAATCCTAGGTATTTATACAAACTGGGGGAAGATCTCCTTGAGAGCAGCCATGCAGAGAAGGACTTGGGGGTCCTGGTGGATGAGAAGCTGGACATGAGCCAGCAATGTGCGCTTGCAGCCTGGAAGGCCAACTGTGTTCTGGGCTGAATTAAGAAAGGGGTCATAAGGGAGAGGGAGGTGATTGTCCTCTTCTACTCAGCTCTTGTGAGACTCTGTCTGGAGTACTGCATCCTGGCCTGGAGGCTGCAGCACAAGGAAGATGCAGAGCTCTTAGAATGAGTCCAGAGGAGGACCACTAAGATGATCAGAGGGCTGGAGCACCTCTCCTATGAGGAAAGATTTGGGGGAACTGGGCTTATTTAGCTTGGAGAAGAGAAGGCTCCAAGGAGGCCTCATTGTGGCCTTCCGGTACTTGAAGGGAGCACATAAATAGGAAGGAGATTGGTGAGGGTGGATAATAATAAGACAGGGGGAATGGTTTTAAACTAGGACAGGGGAGGTTTAGGTTAGATATTAGGAGGAAGTTTTTCACACCACCACAAGAGAGGGTGGTGACACACTGGAACAGGTTGCCCAAGGAGGTTGTGGATGCCCCATCCCTGCAGCCATTCAAGGCCAGGCTGGATGTGGCTCTGGTCAGCCTGGTCTGGTGGTTGGCGACCCTGCACATAGCAGGGGGGTTGAAA
>NW_011189838.1:0-1278 GCF_000146605.3 Meleagris gallopavo | reverse complement strand
GTGGATCGGCTTACCACAACGCTGAGATGAGAAGCGCAGGCAGAGAAGCGCAGGCGAGAAGCGCAGGCAGAGAAGCGGCAAGCGAAGCAGCGCAGGCAGAGAAGCGCAAGCGAAGCAGCGCAGGCAGAGAAGAGAGCATCAGGTGACCTTGCCGGGAGTTATATCTCCTCGCTGACCGCAAAGCCCCCTGGGGAAACGTAGCTGCTCTTCTCCGCTGGACAGGCACCCGGAACTTGAGCATCAGCAGTCAAACCCCCAGTACATTGCATGATGTTATGATGTGGAATACCGATAATGAAAAATCATGAAACCATGACAGCAGTGCATGATCAATAATACATTTTCATGCTCAACTTTTTAATCCTCATACAAACTACATCAAAAATTTCATGCTAGACTGACCATGAGAATCAATAATAGAGAAAGGTTCCCTCTTCCCTTTAGTACAGTTTAATGAAAGACATAATGATGTGCAGCATCATTTAGTAAACAATTTCTATTATGCATCTTCTGAAAAGGCCGAATGGAAAATGTTGCTTAATATAGTAATAGAGTTATGAATTTTCAAAAACTATGAATGAGAAAATTAAGGTGATCATTCTGATTCTTCAAGTAGTCTACTGTACATAGAAACACAAGGGAAATGGCTTATTCATATCAAGCTAGGTTCCGTTCTTTTTGTATCATCATAGTATGTAAAAATAAAGGGGCTGTGTTCCAATGTGCAGGACAAATAACTGTCTCTGGTTTTCATTGGTTTTACAGCCATGATCTCATACTTTTGAGTTAAATAAAACTGCTTCTGTGAATGGAGATGTGGCACTGACTAGGAATCTAATTATAAAATAATGTATAAAAATTTCCATAATATTCATGAAAGTTTTAAACTTGAGTTTCTCTGCTGAATCACATAGCAAAGTTTTATTACAGAGAAGTTCTTGTGCATTGGTAGAACATTTGCTATTATACAAAAAGGAAGATCAAACTTTGTCTAATGCAAGTTGACCACATTTCTATTTCAGGCTTGAAATCATTAATTCCTTTTTGCTGAATCACAAAGTGTATTGCTCTGTTAGCAGTACTTCAGATCCCTCTGGACTTCTGCTACTTTTTTTTTTACTGCATCACCAATTATTTGTGATGTATTATTAATTATAGGTGATCTATACTTGTACCACTTCCATGGCTGTTTCTGGCAGCTCATTTAAACAAGAAGCTCCTGTAAATAGTTTTTTTTTTCTTCCTCTGTAGCAAGCTGCCAGCTTTGTAGTATATGAT
>NW_011189837.1:0-818 GCF_000146605.3 Meleagris gallopavo | reverse complement strand
CATGGCAGCGAGGTGTCTGGCAGTGCTGTACCCCTCTTGATACCATCTATTTCTCCATTAATTACTAAATGTGAATCAGTTCTGCTGAAGGGAAAAGACTCACACCCCTCGTTGTGCCTGCCTGGAAAACTATTGCAGTCTTGGTGCTTTGTGCGTCCTTCACTTGTGAGGTTTGCTTGCAGTTTGCTATGACACAAATGTTCTTGGCAGCACCATCAACACAGGATGAAAATTTCGTCCTAGGGACTCCATCTGCTGGCAATGATGCCAAGTTCTTCCCAAGTTGATATTCCTCTGTCACAGACTGTAAAGTTAAAACCCGAGAGTATGTGACAATTTTCCATTTTATCTTAGGCTTGATATATATATGTATGTGTGTGTGAGTGTGTGTATTTATATTATATGTGTCTGTGTGTGTGTGTGTATAAATACTTTTGATAGTTTGTGATAGGACAGTTCATAAATTCTTCTGAATTCCTATTGCAAAGCATGCTGTTGCAACATCCAAGAGCTGATTTCTGTCTGCCACTGCCCTCCTCTGGCATAGCTGGACAAGTCTGACCAGGAATTTGTAGGTGTTATAGCTTACCTCATTGGACTGCAGCCATCCACAGCAGAATTGTCAGTACCTAAGCCAAATGGGTCCCTGGTCTAAGTGCAAGGAGGTAGTGCTTGTGAGGTAGAAGAGAAAAAGGCATGATGTTTGTTTTTACCATATCCTTTTTAAACTCTTTCATGGAAACCTTTAGCTTGCACCAGTTCTTCCTACTTGGGCACAGTACACGTGAACTAAAACCAAGAAGCATGCAGGCCTGTTG
>NW_011189836.1:0-612 GCF_000146605.3 Meleagris gallopavo | reverse complement strand
GGAGATGGGTAATCACAGAATCACAGAATCACAGAATTGTAGGGGTTGGAAGGGACCTCTAGAGATCATCGAGACCAACCCCCCTGCCAAAGCAGGTTCCCTACACCAGGTCGCACAGGTAGGCGTCCAGGCGAGACTTGAATATCTCCAGAGAAGGAGACTCCACAACCTCCCTGGGCAGCCTGTTCCAGTGCTCCATCACCCTCACCGTGAAGAAGTTCTTACGCACATTCGTGCGAAACTTCCTGTGCTGCAGCTTATGTCCGTTTCCCCTCGTCCTGTCTCCACGTACCACTGAAAAGAGGCTGGCCTCACTGCTATGGCCGCCACACCTCAGATATTTATAAGCCTGGATCAGGTCCCCTCTCAGTCTTCTTTTCTCAAGGCTAAACAGACCCAGGTCACTTAGCCTTTCTTCATAGGGGAGATGCTCCAGGCCCTTCACCATCTTTGTGGCCCTCCGCTGGACTCTTTCCAAGAGATCCCTGTCTTTTTTGTACTGGGGAGCCCAGAACTGGACACAGTACTCCAGATGAGGCCTTACCAGGGCAGAGTAGAGGGGGAGGATCACCTCCCTCGACCTGCTGGACACGCTCTTCTTAATGCACCCCA
>NW_011189835.1:0-1728 GCF_000146605.3 Meleagris gallopavo | reverse complement strand
TCTCTCTCTCTCTCTTTCTTCATGCCACAGGGAAAGGTTTGAAACGGAACGTAACAGCCCACGCTTTGCCAAATTGCGCAACTGGCATCACGGCCTGTCGGCGCAAATCCTTAATGTTAAGAGTTAAAAGCCCACGTTCAGTGGGCAAAGATGTGAGAGAGAATTACAGGAAAGAAATAACTGCTATCCTGAGTTAGAGCCTAACAACGTAACACACGTACAGGAAAGATGATTGCTAGGTTGTTTTTATTTTTTTCTGAGTGCCCGTCTTTGGTAGATTTCTGTTGTTAGCCTGGAATTCACTCACTGTCACCAAAAGCAAAAATAATCACACTGCCTTGTTCACGTTCTTTGGTATAAAGTAGATTAGCTTTTGTCCTTTACGATATCAAATGAAACTTCAATACACAGATAGAAGGAAAAGATCGTTGTGTTACTTTTTTGACTTTACTTACAGGAGAAAATGAGAGGAAAGTTATTCACAGTATTTCTTTAGGAAGAAGACTTAGGTTTTATTGAATTTTATTGTTGTAAAGATAATTAAATATGAGAACATAGGATGAAAAGGAAAGCTGACAGCCTAGCCAAGTGTTTGCTAAATGTACAACCTGCTTAGTTCGCATAGTCAAACGATGCTGTTTGAAATAAGGCTTTAGCGTTATCATTTTTTCTTCAGTATATTATGCTAGTAAAACTTATTTGGTAAGACTATTTGCTATAATATTTGAAATCTAAATTTGTCAGTAGATGAAAGATAAAATGTGGTTGTCCAGGACCTGCAAGGAAATGACTTTTTGCTAGAGGTGTTCAGGAGTAAGACGACATATATAGTACTGTTGGTGCACTGAAGTTTATAAAAGCATCTCTGAAGTTCAAAGGAACACGTTGCCAATTCTGTATTGCTCTTGCTTTGACCCACATTTTTTTTTCTGTATATAGCAGCATGCTTTATCTCAAATAAACAGATTTAAAACTAAAATAATGATGTGCCTGTTTTACACAGTACTTCGTTCCTTTTTAAGATAATAAGTGCTTCAACTGATTGTTGAAAAAAGGTGCACTTTGCTTTCCACAGTAGAAAATTCGGTCAAAAAGCTTTTCCCTATTAGCTGCAGTTCTTACTGACCTTTAAACTGTGAATTAGAATCGACCTGATAAAATAATTGAAAAATCTTTCTTACTTGTGAAAAGAGAACATGGCATAATTAATAAATGCTAGATGACAAGACACTGATAATGCCATTGCAGATTTCCTTTTGAATAATATACATTGTCTGGCACATTAATGTATAAAGGCCCTTGAGACACTGCTGGTGAAATGGGATCTTTCTATTTGAACAGTACAACAGTGCTTCAGTTTTAAACTGTGCTCATCAAACTGAGGTACATCTATCCAAAAGGCCCTCACGTGCTCCTGTTTTTTGCTTAAAGTATACCGAGAGAAGTATCACTTCAATTTCTACTTTATGCTCTGATCATTAAATGATACTAAAAAAAAGTATTTCAATTAAACTACATCTATGGTTTCCGTAGAAACGGTTGATATGATCCCTTAGCAATCTGCATTAGTAGACCTTAGCGATGATTAAAACTGAAGTTTCTGGTGATAAAGCAACAAAAGGTTAATTCTGTTGCAGATCTGCTTATAGCCCAAATAACAATTTTATTTTTTTTTATAATTAATTTCTTTAAGTGGCAGGTTAGGGTTTTTTATCTGGGAGCAGGTAT
>NW_011189834.1:0-620 GCF_000146605.3 Meleagris gallopavo | reverse complement strand
ATTGGCTGACACGCCTGAAGGCTGTGCTGCCATTCAGCGAGACCTGGGCAGGCTGGAGAGCTGGGCAGTAAGAAACCGGATGAGGTTCAACAAAAGCAAGTGTAGGGTCTTACACCTAGGGAGGAATAATTGCATGCACCAATACAGGCTGGGGGATGAGCTGCTGGAGAGGAGCTCTGCAGAGAGGGACCTGGGTGTCCTGGTGGACGACAGGTTGGCCATGAGCCAGCAGTGTGCCCTCGTGGCCAAAAAGGCCAATGGCATTCTGGGGTGCATTAAGAAGAGCGTGTCCAGCAGGTCGAGGGAGGTGATCCTCCCCCTCTACTCTGCCCTGGTAAGGCCTCATCTGGAGTACTGTGTCCAGTTCTGGGCTCCCCAGTACAAAAAAGACAGGGATCTCTTGGAAAGAGTCCAGTGGAGGGCCACAAAGATGGTGAAGGGCCTGGAGCATCTCCCCTATGAAGAAAGGCTAAGTGAGCTGGGTCTGTTTAGCTTTGAGAAAAGACGACTGAGAGGGGACCTGATCCAGGTTTATAAATATCTGAGGGTGTGGCGGCCATAGTGGTGAGGCCAGTCTCTTTTCAGTGGTACGTGGAGACAGGACGAGGGGAAACGGACAT
>NW_011189833.1:0-615 GCF_000146605.3 Meleagris gallopavo | reverse complement strand
AAAGTACATAAGATCTAAGTTTAAGTTGAATAATTGCTTCTAGTTTTCTTAAAAATAGAAAAGAAAACAAAAGAGCTATTTAAAAATTACACATTTCACATGCTAAAAGCTTCTAATATATATGCAGAAGACTGAATATCAAAGGCTGTTCAAGACAAAAAGAGATTTCTGAAGATATGAACTAGTGTTAGTTATTTCTCTAAGATAGCTAACACTGTCTTCTGAATCTGTAAAATAACTGTGATTCATCATCCTTTCGGAAGCTGTCAGAGCTTCAGAATATGTACCTATTTGCTCATACAGCTTCCAGATTAACATTAGAAAAAAAATCATTAGAGAAATTTGCATTCATTGATTTAATATTATCCTGGGCTAAGTCAGTATCTATTTGTCTGTTCAGACCATTGTACAAGAATTATTATTTTTTTAAATTTTAATAATGCTTCATGTCTTCAATACAATTTTTACAATTTTCATATTAACTTTGCTTAATTTTGTTGTCTGTAATGCAGTTTTTCCTTTACTGTAGTATTAATGATTGAAGACTATCATACTAAATCATATCTATCATGTTTAATATTCTCTGATGTCTCCCACAGGATAATCAGAGGAAAA
>NW_011189832.1:0-308 GCF_000146605.3 Meleagris gallopavo | reverse complement strand
TTTTTGTGATTCGATCCAACTTGTTTCAGAGTGAAACTTGCTCCTCACAACAGAACACAGGTGATACTGACCCTGAGGGGGGCCGCAGTTAGGGCTGGTGGAAGTATTTTGACTATAGCTTCAGAAATGTCCCAAACTTCCTATCCCAAACAGAGATTTCCATGGGAAATGCCTTGATTCTGACACAGTTCTGAGAAGCATCTTTTCAGTAGCGGGGAGAAAGAAAATAACACCTGTTCTCGGGGATTTCTTTTCAAGCTTTTAAGATTCCATCCTTCAAAATGTGGTTTTTCTTCCTTTCCTTTCCT
>NW_011189831.1:0-406 GCF_000146605.3 Meleagris gallopavo | reverse complement strand
AGTAAGAAACCGGATGAGGTTCAACAAAAGCAAGTGTAGGGTCTTACACCTAGGGAGGAATAATTGCATGCACCAATACAGGGCTGGGGGATGAGCTGCTGGAGAGGAGCTCTGCAGAGAGGGACCTGGGCGTCCTGGTGGACAACAGGTTGGCCATGAGCCCTCGTGGCCAAAAAGGCCAATGGCATTCTGGGGTGCATTAAGAAGAGCGTGTCCAGCAGGTAGAGGGAGGTGATCCTCCACCTCTACTCTGCCCTGGTAAGGCCTCATCTGGAGTACTGTGTCCAGTTCTGGGCTCCCAGTACAAAAGACAGGGATCTCTTGGAAAGAGTCCAGCGGAGGGCCACAAAGATGGTGAAGGGCCTGGAGCATCTCCCTATGAAGAAAGGCTAAGTGAACTGGGTCT
>NW_011189830.1:0-556 GCF_000146605.3 Meleagris gallopavo | reverse complement strand
ACAGGATGTTCAAGGTTGGTCTGTGCCTGAACTCCCTCCCAGTGAGCTGTACCATGCCTGTTGCTTTTCAAAGGAAAGCACGTCAGACTTGATTTTCACTGAACAAAAAAAAAGTCTGAGCAAAATTTGTCAATTTCAATTCTGCTCATGCAGCTCTGATTCTAACCATCAGGCTGTTACTTTTGTTTCTGCTCACCAGGCCAACCTTCCTTCCCCGATGAGAAGGAACACCCCCCATAACAGCAGCATATGCTCAGAGTCTGGAAAAGCAACAAAGATTCTGCTATGAAGGTGAAGTGCTAAACCACAAGATCTAACATATACCATTGAAGTAATTTTGTATCTTTCAGTGGAAGTAGCTGTGTGTCTGTTTTTGTTTTGGTTTTTTTTTGACAGGGATGTATTTAGATTGCTACACAAATACACACAAGCACTTCCTCCACCCAGAGGAAGGAGGTATGGAACAGCAGGACTCCAGCCTGCCCCCTGCTGAAGCAGAGCACATGTTTCTGGGAAACCCACGAACTCATCCCCCTGGAATCTACAACTTCACAAA
>NW_011189829.1:0-695 GCF_000146605.3 Meleagris gallopavo | reverse complement strand
CTGCGTGAATAAGTGGAATTTAGGAAAGAGCACAATGAAAGTGCAACCATAGGCACAGGCAAGTAGTCACAAGGACTGAGAACATTGCCTGCCTCTCAAGGTACGTTGCTTCTCTTGGAATGAAAAAGAGTTGAAGAGAAGACTCAGATATGTTTATTCCACTGGAAGATCATTCTTTTGATCTTCATGGAGGTGTGTGAATTTAGGAGGGAGAAGAAAGACAGGTAATTTCTAGTTGTTGTTGTTGTTGTTGTTTTTTACTGAAGCAGAGCCCCGGGCCTTTTTTCCTCTACCCCTTTCCCCTTCCTTTTTTTTTTTTTATTATTATCACCAGACATTTAATTTCTCTGAAATACTGCAGCCTTGATGCAGGCTTAAAGCATTCAAGCACAGTAGTGTACACACCTTCAGACCGTGGGGCAACTGATAAAGGGATGCCAGTATATGAGCCATAGGAATTAGCTCTTTGAAGTGTAGCTTGAGAGTTAATGGCACATCACTCATCTTAGGAAACAGCCTTTTGTCTGCAATTCTGTAAATTCCTATTTATATTGGCATATTTGCTGCTTGATTTCATGCATTTCTTGACTTTTTATTTTGTGGAAATTCTGGTGTTGACATGTTTTCCCTAATTATTGGAAATATTCAAGCCATATACATTGCAAAGCAAGACCCTCTTTCACAGGGATGTTAGA
>NW_011189828.1:0-1373 GCF_000146605.3 Meleagris gallopavo | reverse complement strand
CTAGTCACGGAACCGGGCCGAACCAGCCCGTAAACCGTTGACACTTACCATAAAGAAGTTCTTCCACATGTTTGTATAGAACTTGCTATGTTCATGTTTTAGGCCATTGATCCTTGTCCTATCACTACACAGCACTGAAAAGATTCTGGCCTCATCCAGTTGCCTCCTGCACTTTTGATGTTTATGAAACATTGAACAGATCCCTTCAGTCTTCTCTTCTCATGAATGAACAGAACCAGATCTCTCAGCCTTCTCTCATACGGGAGATGCTCCAGGTCCTTTATCATCTTTGTTGCCCTTCACTGGACTCTTTCTAGGAGATCTCTGTCGTTTTTGAACTGAAGATCCCAGAACTGGACACAGTATTCCAGATGTGGCTTCATCAATCCTTCCTGATCCAGCCGCCCAGTAATATCAGTGCTCAGCAATGTACAGGGAGTGAATAAAAAAATTTTCTGTTCTGCTGAAATAGTCTCTTACACAACTCTGGAATAAAATTTCCCTTTCTGTTTCTTACCTTTGCTTATGGCAATAAATTATTTAATAATGTGCCAGGAATTAGGCTCCTTAAATGACCTGGCAGAAATCAGTACACAACTGGATGATCCCTGTCCTTTTTCTACCACAAAAATTCTATTTTCAGTAAAACCATCAAGACATGTCCCATCAAGAGGCTCAGCCTAACCAAGGTGAAGCATGGAGATCGGATCATCTGCTAAGTGTACAGACTTTATGGATGCCATTCATGGCATAGTGGGTCTTAATAGATACTAAGAAACTGTTTGATCACTAAAATAATACCAAGTGACGTTCAGCAGATGATCAATAACCTAATCAATCCTGTGAAAAAAAAGGAAAAATAATACAATAAAAAAGTGAATTTTTGATGGTTTCCTCCAATTCCTGCACAAGGTTCTGCAGTTGTTATTATGTTGAAGATATTGCTAAAAGAAGTATGTTTCTATTAATGTGCTCTAGCAGAGTTAGTGTGATGTTCACATACCCTTGCACTGGTTCCTAATGAAATGAGCTATGAGCTGACCAGGGACCTCACATCAGCACAACAAGGAGTTTGAGTAGTGTCACTTCCCTCCAGGATGGCAGAAGCTGAGTGTGAGGATGAATCTCCCCTTGTCAGCCCTCGTGCCCAGTCCTTTTAACTATGTTGTGGCTTCAAATAAGGAGGAAGATTTGTTTTTGTTTCATTGGGTGGTGTGAATAGGTAGATATTCTGATTATTCTGATACTTGCTGTTCCATACAAACATTACTGTGCTATAATAATGACAATTACAAAGCAGAAAAATGTGCTGGAAGCTTCCCTGTGACAATTTTTTTTTTTTTTATAATAGTATATATAGGAAGAAAATGTCT
>NW_011189827.1:0-801 GCF_000146605.3 Meleagris gallopavo | reverse complement strand
ATTGGGTGTCAGCTAAAGGAAAGATACTGGCAATGTGGAGATCGAGCTTGAAAGGTATTACATCCATGGTGGATCATAACTTGTACCCTAGGAATGGTAATACCAAAGATGATAGTAACAAATCAGTTAATTGGGGTAATACAGGCCAAGTACCCTCCAAAGTCAAGAGAGAAGTCCTTAATCCACGAAAGACCTAGTAGTTTTCATTCATTTGACAGGTGCTTAATTCCCTCTTTAGGAGTTGCAGAAAGGGCCATGAGCACATATCTATGAGACCTTGAAAAGAATGAATGTGTATGCCAGTGTACTGCACTGACCCTACCAGGCCCCCCTACTTCTTCCTTAAGGGGATCTCTGGGTTCTCCGGCCCTGTTCTAGTGCGTTCTAGTGCAACAGTAACAGCTGCTATTGTTCTTTCCAATTTCCTTGCTATCTCTGTTCCTCAATCAGTTTTCCAGATCTCTCTCCTCTCTTCTGGGTCCTGACATCCCTGTTACACCTTGCTCATCTCTGCCTTCCTCAGCCTGTGTCTTTCTGAAACCTTTTTCACTTTCCAAATTTTCATAATTACAAAAACATAACATTAACAATTACACTTTCATATGCCATCAAAACAGTTTGTCCCACTCCCTTCAAAACCCACAAATCAAACCATACAGTTTTTCAGTTTCCACAAACACCCAGTACTTAGTCTAATGATTAGAATACTCAATTATAAAAACTGGTCCTGTTACTTTGTTTATGTTCCTGGTTTCTTATTCAATGTTCCCTCTGGCTCGCTGGCAATGTCTCTCCAATGAG
>NW_011189826.1:0-623 GCF_000146605.3 Meleagris gallopavo | reverse complement strand
TTCCTTGCTATCTCTGTTCCTCAATCAGTTTTCCAGATCTCTCTCCTCTCTTCTGGGTCCTGACATCCCTGTTACACCTTGCTCATCTCTGCCTTCCTCAGCCTGTGTCTTTCTGAAACCTTTTTCACTTTCCAAATTTTCATAATTACAAAACATAACATTAACAATTACACTTTCATATGCCATCAAAACAGTTTGTCCCACTCCCTTCAAAACCCACAAATCAAACCATACAGTTTTTCAGTTTCCACAAACACCCAGTACTTAGTCTAATGATTAGAATACTCAATTATAAAAACTGGTCCTGTTACTTTGTTTATGTTCCTGGTTTCTTATTCAGTGTTCCCTCTGGCTCGCTGGCAATGTCTCTCCAATGAGCCAAAATACAGCCCAGAGGGGTCTATTTCAGAATTTCTTTTGACATCCTTTGTCCCATAACAGCTTTTTATCCTGGCTGGTCTTAGCTATTGGGTGAAAATCCCTTGTGTTTTGCTGTGTAATGCACAAACTTCCATGGGGCACAGGAGCACTGAATTCCCTGGATAAGATTAGCAACCACTGTCCCCCAGCAAAACAAGGATTTTTACAAGAATTCTGTTTTGCTGGGGAATAGAATTCATTGC
>NW_011189825.1:0-538 GCF_000146605.3 Meleagris gallopavo | reverse complement strand
AAATCAAACCATACAGTTTTTCAGTTTCCACAAACACCCAGTACTTAGTCTAATGATTAGAATACTCAATTATAAAACTGGTCCTGTTACTTTGTTTATGTTCCTGGTTTCTTATTCAGTGTTCCCTCTGGCTCGCTGGCAATGTCTCTCCAATGAGCCAAAATACAGCCCAGAGGGGTCTATTTCAGAATTTCTTTTGACATCCTTTGTCCCATAACAGCTTTTTATCCTGGCTGGTCTTAGCTATTGGGTGAAAATCCCTTGTGTTTTGCTGTGTAATGCACAAACTTCCATGGGGCACAGGAGCACTGAATTCCCTGGATAAGATTAGCAACCACTGTCCCCCAGCAAAACAAGGATTTTTACAAGAATTCTGTTTTGCTGGGGAATAGAATTCATTGCTTCCTCATGGGAAGCACTGAATTCCCTGGGCATGAGTCTTAACCAGGATCCCCCAGCAAAACAAGAGTATTTTAAACAGGGATTGGAATGCCAGAAGTAACACTTTTACAACACAAATATTAACAGTTACAAAGAC
>NW_011189824.1:0-655 GCF_000146605.3 Meleagris gallopavo | reverse complement strand
TGCACAAACTTCCATGGGGCACAGGAGCACTGAATTCCCTGGATAAGATTAGCAACCACTGTCCCCCAGCAAAACAAGGATTTTTACAAGAATTCTGTTTTGCTGGGGAATAGAATTCATTGCTTCCTCATGGGAAGCACTGAATTCCCTGGGCATGAGTCTTAACCAGGATCCCCCAGCAAAACAAGAGTATTTTAAACAGGGATTGGAATGCCAGAAGTAACACTTTTACAACACAAATATTAACAGTTACAAAGACAGACAGTGACTATAACCAAGAAAAAGAAAACTAGTTCAGACTTTTACTCCTCCTACTTGCCACTTTTCTGCCAAGTCCCACCTGGAAGTACAGTGTTACAGTGACTGTAAATGTCCTCCCCACCACAGCTACTGTGCCAGGGCCTTACCTGTTAACTTTCAGGCAGAGTCACATCCGTGCCAAAATAGATCACCAGTTTGGTGCCTTCAGGGCTGATACACAGTCTTCCTGCAATGCAATCCACATTGCCCAACCCGAACCACGAGTGCCTTTCCCCAAGGCCTTTACCACTTTACCTAAGAACAAAACCAAATAGAACCAGAGAAAGGCAGACTAAGGGGATACCGTTATCCGGAGGATCTTGTCTGCTCCTGCAGCGATCCACCTGACTGTTGG
>NW_011189823.1:0-628 GCF_000146605.3 Meleagris gallopavo | reverse complement strand
AAGTCCCACCTGGAAGTACAGTGTTACAGTGACGGTAAATGTCCTCCCCACCACAGCTACTGTGCCAGGGCCTTACCTGTTAACTTTCAGGCAGAGTCACATCCGTGCCAAAATAGATCACCAGTTTGGTGCCTTCAGGGCTGATACACAGTCTTCCTGCAATGCAATCCACATTGCCCAACCCGAACCACGAGTGCCTTTCCCCAAGGCCTTTACCACTTTACCTAAGAACAAAACCAAATAGAACCAGAGAAAGGCAGACTAAGGGGATACCGTTATCCGGAGGATCTTGTCTGCTCCTGCAGCGATCCACCTGACTGTTGGAGTTCCAGCCCTCCCCAGCTGCTTGTGGGCCTCCTCTCAGTGGGTCCCACAGTTGAGCAGAGACTCTCCTGCCTGGCTTGCTAATTGAAGCTGAAAAACAGATGAAGTAACTTGATATGACAATGAGTTATGTCAAGCAGGTATTCCCTTTATTACAGCGCTGGGTACATGGGGGATTGTTCTCACCAAACATGCACACAAAAGAGAGAAATGGCTACATATTTAAAGGCATAGCATAAACATACTCATTACATTCCAAGGACATGGGCAGAAATAACATCTCTGGTGGTCATGGGATGCATTC
>NW_011189822.1:0-546 GCF_000146605.3 Meleagris gallopavo | reverse complement strand
GATATGACAATGAGTTAAGTCAAGCAGGTATTCCCTTTATTACAGCGCTGGGTACATGGGGGATTGTTCTCACCAAACATGCACACAAAAGAGAGAAATGGCTACATATTTAAAGGCATAGCATAAACATACTCATTACATTCCAAGGACATGGGCAGAAATAACATCTCTGGTGGTCATGGGATGCATTCTCACTGTAAATTTCCAACCTTTTAAGGAGGTAGCCCAAACCAACTCCCACTGATGTTACGTTGATCTGAGGCATCTGTTTTGCCATCTTATTTTCAACAACAGGACATCTATTTGTCTTTCTTATCTTCACTTGACAACAAGTTTTTGCGGCCTCCACATTTTGTTCTTGAGCTTACACTTATGCAAGTCTCTGTCCTTCAGCTTATATCGCTCAAATTATGCGAAAGGCTGCTCTCACAATATAGAAAAGCTGTTCTCATGATTCACTTCTTTTTCCCCCTCACAATTTCACTATTAGTACCAACAATTACAATTCCAAATATACCATCAATTATACTTCCACATACCATCAAT
>NW_011189821.1:0-443 GCF_000146605.3 Meleagris gallopavo | reverse complement strand
GGTGCCGCTCCGTGCAGTGCACAGGGACACCCACAGCTCCAGCAGTGCTCACAGCCCAACAGCCTGACCTGGGCTGTCTGCAGGACGGGGCACCACCGCCTCTCTGGGCAACCTGTGCCAGTGCCTCACCGCCCTCAGTGCCAAACCTTCTGCCTCATCTCCACTCTCAATCTCCCCTCTTGTCGTCTGAAGCCATTTCCCCTTCTCCTATCGCAGACCCCACTATGGAGTCCGTCCCCTCCCTTCTCACAGCCCCTTTAGATGCTGACAGGCCGCTCTCAGCTCTCCTTCTCCTGCCTTCTCTTCTCCACGCTGCTCAGCCCCACCTCTCAGCCTGTCCTCGCAGGGAGGGCTTCCATCCCTGCCACCATTTCTGTGTCCCTCCTCTGGACACAGCGCTCCAACAGCTCCACGTCTCTCCTGCCCTGAGGACTCCACCTGTG
>NW_011189820.1:0-738 GCF_000146605.3 Meleagris gallopavo | reverse complement strand
GACTTGAGAGCGCAACTTCAGTAAAGGCGGGAATCTCAGCTTAGAGCTGCTCTGCCTGCGCAGGACGGCTTCTGCACGGGAACCGTTTCCCTGTGTCGGTGTTCAGAGGACTTTCCCTTTTTGCTGTGGGCTTGGGCCAGCGCTGAAAGTTGGTCTTTGTAGGGAACTGCCTCCTCCATTAACTTAGAAGCAAGAGCCTTCACAACATGCATCAGGTCGCGGCCACTGAACCGCCCCTTTGGAAATACAGCTGCTAAGACACGTGTTCCTGTGTCTCAGAGAATCGTGTTTGCACGCATGCGGAACACGAAGCTAGTGTCTTTTAGGAAGTCACTGCCTGTCAGCCGAGGTAGGGTAACAGACCCTCCGCGTGCTTGTTGCTGCTGCTGGCTGCAGAACGCTGGGTAGCTTAGAGCCGGGGATCACAGCTGCATCTCAGTCAGCAAGCAGAAATTTCATAGGCTGTGCTAACTCAGAGATAGCTGCATCAATCTATCATCATATATAACTTCTAGATGAAGTCTTTCTGTCCAGGTACGCTTGGGATTTAGGGGTACGTGGTGTACTTGTCCTGTCCCTGCTCCGTACACAGTTTTCTGGATCTTTAGGCTGCAAATGTTGAATAATGATTACTTTTAAGCAGGCCATTTTGTGCTGGATAGCCTTACGGAGCGTCCGGCAAGCACGTTCCAAGGAAAACGTTATGTGGTTTTGGTTTCCCTGTTCAGGCCTGAGAAA
>NW_011189819.1:0-567 GCF_000146605.3 Meleagris gallopavo | reverse complement strand
AGAAGGAAGCACCGTAAGCGAGCGCTGCTGAGACCGGGATGGAAGTTGAGGAGCCACCAAGACTGCCAGCCTTCCTGCCTCGACCCCCAGACGACCACCGAGAAGCCAGCACGCAATTAAAGACTAATTGCACAACCTCAGAATAAACTTTCTCATTCCTTACACCTGTGCTGCTTCTTCCATCTCATGGTATCCGTACTGCAAAATTTGGGGGGCGGGAGGGGTTCCTTGCAGTCGTCGTCTCTACATATCAATGCATCTCCATGCACCTGGATGCTGGAACGCTCAGCACAGCACAGCAATGCCCTTCCCTGCCTCCACCGCTGTCACAAGACATCCCCATCACACCTCACTGCTAACACAGCTGCTCACGGCACCAAGTTTCACTTTCAAGGCGCTCCTGATGGACTTCACGGAGCAGGACATCTCCAAACAGGCACTGAAGCGCAGCCCTCCTCTCACTGCAGGGCTTCCCCAGCTCACACAGCACCTTCAGCTCTCAGCCACGGTTGCACCTTAATGCACCCGGGGCCCCAGCCCACCCAAAGTCCCCTGCTTCAACAGCTC
>NW_011189818.1:0-568 GCF_000146605.3 Meleagris gallopavo | reverse complement strand
ACGGACGGCGGAAGGCAGCAGCCCACTGGCAGGCAGCACCAGCCCTGCTATGGCACGGCCATGTTGCCAGGGGCAGCCACCAGCTCCAGGAAGCAGCCTGCAGCTGGCACAGCCATGTCACAAGAGCACAAGAGTGGGGGGGCTGCGTTCCAGAGCCAGCTGGGTGTCACAGCAGCCCGGAATGCTGAGCAGAAGGGCAGTGCCAGCCACACATCGCCGCCGAGTAGCCGAGTGAGCCAGGGCTGTGGCGGGCAGGAGCAGCCCATGGCGATGGATGGGGCTGCTCCTCCTCTGCCTCACAGCCACACGCGGGGACAGGGACACAGCAGGATGGCGAGACGCTCCTGTGCTCACCCACAGCACACACAAGTCGCTCCCAAACTGGAGCCCGCCTCGCTCCCCAAGGACCCGGGCAGCTCCCCAAGGACCCCTGGCCCTGCCCCAACATTTGCTGCTGCTTTGCTGAGTCCTGACCCCACTGCAGGTGCTGGCACCGGACCTGCTGATTGCAGTGGCCCTTTCCACACAGTCCTGGGGACGGCAACCCGGTGAGCAGGGCTGTGCAGGG
>NW_011189817.1:0-635 GCF_000146605.3 Meleagris gallopavo | reverse complement strand
CCACACATCGCCGCCGAGTAGCCGAGTGAGCCAGGGCTGTGGCGGGCAGGAGCAGCCCATGGCGATGGATGGGGCTGCTCCTCCTCTGCCTCACAGCCACACGCGGGGACAGGGACACAGCAGGACGGCGAGACGCTCCTGTGCTCACCCACAGCACACAGAAGTCGCTCCCAAACTGGAGCCCGCCTCGCTCCCCAAGGACCCGGGCAGCTCCCCAAGGACCCCCTGGCCCTGCCCCAACATTTGCTGCTGCTTTGCTGAGTCCTGACCCCACTGCAGGTGCTGGCACCGGACCTGCTGATTGCAGTGACCCTTTCCACACAGCCCTGGGGACAGCAACCCGGTGAGCAGGGCTGTGCAGGGGAGGGCAGCACAGGGCAGCAGGGCAGGAGGCTGCTCCTTCCTTCCTTCCCCTCTGCCTTGCAGATGGACAGCCCAACACAAATGGCTCCAGATGATGAAAAGGGCCTCAGCTCAGCCCACCAAAAAGGATGTCCATCAGAAAAGATAAGTCAGCTCCAAACTGGAAACTGTCGTGCTCCTACAGCACCAGGGAAGCTCCTGAAATCCCCCTGCCCTCACCTCAATATTTGGTGCTGCTTTGCTGAGTCCTGGCCCCACTGCAGGTGCTGGCA
>NW_011189816.1:0-523 GCF_000146605.3 Meleagris gallopavo | reverse complement strand
GCAGAGTGCCATCACACTGGCAGCATCAAAAGGAAGAAGCCCACACAACAGAGCATACCGCAGTACACCCATGCTCCAAACGTCTGCCTAAAAAATAAAAGGACAAGTTTACAAACCTGAAGCACCTCCAATGGCTTACTGACAGATTGCATTGTCTGCCCTTGCCAAAGGCTACATATAGCCCATGAAAAGCTGGCTCCTTCCCTCCGCAAAAAAAACCTTAGGGTCCCAAAGAAAGCACATAACCCTCATTCAAACGTTCCTCCACTCAACTTAAAGCACTACTAAAACCCATATCTTCATCTCAGCTCATCACCCTGCTGCAGTACCTGCAGTATCTACAAGGATTTCTCTGGCAAAAATGAAATCAAACCCATCACAAGGGATTTGGCACAGTTACGTGCTCCTGGCTACAATGAGAGCTGGCAGCACTCACCTGCAGTGACCAGCAGTCTGTGCAAAACAAACAAACAAAGCAAGAATTAGAAGCCAACAGCAGCGGTCAGTGGTACCTGAAAGAATT
>NW_011189815.1:0-540 GCF_000146605.3 Meleagris gallopavo | reverse complement strand
ACCCATATCTTCATCTCAGCTCATCACCCTGCTGCAGTACCTGCAGTATCTACAAGGATTTCTCTGGCAAAAATGAAATCAAACCCATCACAAGGGATTTGGCACAGTTACGTGCTCCTGGCTACAATGAGAGCTGGCAGCACTCACCTGCAGTGACCAGCAGTCTGTGCAAAACAAACAAACAAAGCAAGAATTAGAAGCCAACAGCAGCGGTGCAGTGGTACCTGAAAGAATTGCTCCATCTTGAACAGCAGAGCAATCCAAGAAGTACGAGGGCATTCCAAACTAGACCACTTGGGACAGATTAACAACTGCAAGCAGTGGGTTCCAAAGTTCCAGACAGGAAATCAAAGCTGGAAAAACTCTGCACCTTTTCCTCTCTCAATCTTTAGTACATTGTGCATCACAAGGGAAGCAAGTCTTCACACACAGCTGGGAAGCTAAAGACAAGGCTGACAACCCGTGTCAGATCCTGAGACTGCACAAAAGTTTGACAGATGATGGATAATTCACAGAGCACATTGCTCTTTCCAAAACTTA
>NW_011189814.1:0-937 GCF_000146605.3 Meleagris gallopavo | reverse complement strand
AAGGTGCAGGTAGGACCCAGGTGGTGTGGCCTACTTGCACCTTGGGGGAGATTGCTGGAGGTGGGAAAAGGTATTTTTTGAGAACTTTTCTTAGTTCTTAGTCCTATCTGCTTGGACAACACTGAACTCCCTTGACACCAACTTTCTTGACAAAGAGGAAAATGAGTAATGTCATTAACCTCCTCCTACCCGATTACTTCCTGGATGTTGGCATGCCCCAGCTGATTAAGTATCCATCTATATGTTAGGTATGAATTGTCTTCTGCTTTGGTTGTAGGTCTTTCAGGTTGCAGCCTATGAAGAAGAGGCTCATGTAGCATTTGCAGTGCTGGATGCAGTTGAAGGCAAAACTGAAGACGCTTTCCGAGCAGTTGAAGTGAAGAGGAGGATCTTTCCAGAGGAAAGCTGCAGGTTCAGGAGTAAAATATTCTATTCCACTACCTAGAGAGTTATTGTTCTCACCAACTGACAGCTGCAAGGTACGTGAGCCGTGTGATTTCAGGGAAGTGTTACGTTTGAGTAACAACTCAAGTTCAATACTTTTTTTTTCCCCAGTTTTCTCCCCAAAAACTTCTCCCTCGGTGGGCAGAAGATGCCCAGTCCTTACTTCAAATGCTCTGTCAGCAGGTGGATGCTTCAAAGGTAAACAACTTTGTCACTGTGCTCAGTGAAGAACAGTTGTTCTTTTAGTTACAGTAGGTACTTGGTGATCCGAGCACTGGACAGACATTCTGACTGGACTAAAGCACAACTCAGTGAAAACCTCTGCTCTGAACATCTCTTAATTGAGCGCAGGAGTAAAACCTGTTGCCTATAAACTCTGACTGGGGACTCAGAGATGCGGAGGGAACCTTTCTAAGGACTGTGTGAACAGAGTCCTGCTTTCATCAGCTTGGCTGTCGTGCTCTTGGCTCTGGGCTTTTCTGGCTTTGGAGAA
>NW_011189813.1:0-1083 GCF_000146605.3 Meleagris gallopavo | reverse complement strand
AGATGCCCAGTCCTTACTTCAAATGCTCTGTCAGCAGGTGGATGCTTCAAAGGTAAACAACTTTGTCACTGTGCTCAGTGAAGAACAGTTGTTCTTTTAGTTACAGTAGGTACTTGGTGATCCGAGCGCTGGACAGACATTCTGACTGGACTAAAGCACAACTCAGTGAAAACCTCTGCTCTGAACGTCTCTTAATTGAGTGCAGGAGTAAAACCTGTTGCCTATAAACTCTGACTGGGGACTCAGAGATGCGGAGGGAACCTTTCTAAGGACTGTGTGAACAGAGTCCTGCTTTCATCAGCTTGGCTGTCGTGCTCTTGGCTCTGGGCTTTTTCTGGCTTTGGAGAACACTCTCAGAGTTTTGTACATTACGGGCAGATCTTGAATTATTCCAGCAGTTAGCTCGTGATTTTTTTTTCAGATCAAAACATGCTTTTAAACAGCAAGAGCGTAGGGATCATTCCTTAGGTTTTCTTCAGATACCTGTGGAGTACCTTTACGTTCTCTTAATGGAAACACTGTCTTTAACAGAATGAAACTGAAGAAATGAAATGTTGTAACTCCACTGAGAGCGTATCATCTCATGGGAGGCCTGCTAAAAGCTGTGGAACAGACGGTTCAGATGGTTCTCAGAGAGCACAGAATCTTCAGGAAGCTCCCTTAACAGGTAGGTTGGTGCTGTTCCAAAGAGAGCAACTGCAAAGAACTGTGTTTTGTGCCAAAGCCCAAACCAGCTATGTGGGAAACACGTGGCCCCCACTCACTGAATGTGCTGCAGGTTTCAAAGCCAGACGTAATCCTGCACGAGAGAAATCTGGATCTATAGGATTTATATTATATATCTGTCTGTTAAATTTCAAAGACTGAGAGCACTATTCTGGTTGTCTCAGAGCATGGAACTAAAAGATGACTTCTTGAACAGTAAAAGTTTCAGTAGCAGCAACCATGGTAGTAGGTTGAGATTGGTTAGTAAAAGCACAGATTTCCCATGAGTAATTTGAAACAAGTCCTCTTCAGTTGCTGTTTATTAATGTCTTCTGGAATTCCAAACGCTCAGAGTTACTCAGTAGTACGTCTTGCTGC
>NW_011189812.1:0-499 GCF_000146605.3 Meleagris gallopavo | reverse complement strand
GTGGGAAACACGTGGCCCCACTCACTGAATGTGCTGCAGGTTTCAAAGCCAGCCGTAATCCTGCACGAGAGAAATCTGGATCTATAGGGTTTATATTATATATCTGTCTGTAAATTTCAAAGACTGAGAGCACTATTCTGGTTGTCTCAGAGCATGGAACTAAAAGATGACTTCTTGAACAGTAAAAGTTTCAGTAGCAGCAACCATGGTAGTAGGTTGAGATTGGTTAGTAAAAAGCACAGATTTCCCATGAGTAATTTGAAACAAGTCCTCTTCAGTTGCTGGTTATTAATGTCTTCTGGAATTCCAAACGCTCAAAGTTACTCAGTAGTACATCTTGCTGCAAACAGCTTTTCTTTTTTTTTCTCAGTCCTGCCTGAATTTTGCTTCTCCACCTCTGCAGACGACACCTCTATGGCTCTTCTCCGTAATCCTGTGTTGTTTGGTGTAAGGATGTAACTAAGCCTTGTGACGTACAAAGATGCAGGCTTGTTCCTGA
>NW_011189811.1:0-616 GCF_000146605.3 Meleagris gallopavo | reverse complement strand
AGTAGGTTGAGATTGGTTAGTAAAAGCACAGATTTCCCATGAGTAATTTGAAACAAGTCCTCTTCAGTTGCTGTTTATTAATGTCTTCTGGAATTCCAAACGCTCAAAGTTACTCAGTAGTACGTCTTGCTGCAAACAGCTTTCTTTTTTTCTCAGTCCTGCCTGAATTTTGCTTCTCCACCTCTGCAGACGACACCTCTATGGCTCTTCTCCGTAATCCTGTGTTGTTTGGTGTAAGGATGTAACTAATCCTTGTGACGTACAAAGATGCAGGCTTGTTCCTGACCTGAGCTTTGAATTTCCAAGGCAATAGTATGAGATAGAATTGTGCATGGAAATTGGAACTTGTTACATTGCAACACGGTCTGTAATTTCTGTCCCAGCATTCTGTAACTTGGACTGTTTTTTTTTCTGTGGGCAAGGAGAAAGTGCGTTGAGTCCAAATCTGTTTGTAACTACCTAGGAATTAATTAGCTCAGCAATAAGGGCGTTGTGGGGTTAATGTTGCTGCTGTTCTGGAGTAATTCAGTCTTCACGTTTTGCTCAGTTTCTGTCCAAAGCTGAGGTGACAACTGTGTCATCAGACGATCCACCATCTGATGATGTTATTACTGCT
>NW_011189810.1:0-499 GCF_000146605.3 Meleagris gallopavo | reverse complement strand
CTCTATGGCTCTTCTACGTAATCCTGTGTTGTTTGGTGTAAGGATGTAACTAATCCTTGTGACGTACAAAGATGCAGGCTTGTTCCTGACCTGAGCTTTGAATTTCCAAGGCAATAGTATGAGATAGAATTGTGCATGGAAATTGGAACTTGTTACATTGCAACACGGTCTGTAATTTCTGTCCCAGCATTCTGTAACTTGGACTGTTTTTTTTCTGTGGGCAAGGAGAAAGTGCGTTGAGTCCAAATCTGTTTGTAACTACCTAGGAATTAATTAGCTCAGCAATAAGGGCGTTGTGGGGTTAATGTTGCTGCTGTTCTGGAGTAATTCAGTCTTCACGTTTTGCTCAGTTTCTGTCCAAAGCTGAGGTGACAACTGTGTCATCAGACGATCCACCATCTGATGATGTTATTACTGCTGATGAGCCAACAGCTACCCCAGAGCAGAGATCTTGCTGGCTTTCTCAAGCTGCCTTCGACATCCTTCTGTGATAAGAATA
>NW_011189809.1:0-705 GCF_000146605.3 Meleagris gallopavo | reverse complement strand
CTTGTTACATTGCAACACGGTCTGTAATTTCTGTCCCAGCATTCTGTAACTTGGACTGTTTTTTTTCTGTGGGCAAGGAGAAAGTGCGTTGAGTCCAAATCTGTTTGTAACTACCTAGGAATTAATTAGCTCAGCAATAAGGGCGTTGTGGGGTTAATGTTGCTGCTGTTCTGGAGTAATTCAGTCTTCACGTTTTGCTCAGTTTCTGTCCAAAGCTGAGGTGACAACTGTGTCATCAGACGACCCACCATCTGATGATGTTATTACTGCTGATGAGCCAACAGCTACCCCAAGCAGAGATCTTGCTGGCTTTCTCAAGCTGCCTTCGACATCCTTCTGTGATAAGAATAAGCCTGGATATGTACCTGAAGAGGATGATGGTAAGGAGAGTCCCAGCTGATTTTTGTGTTGCTTTTTTTGTGGAGAAAGGGTATCATGCCATCAGAACCAACGGACGCCGATATAGTTCAGACTGATGGGCAGTGATACTCCTGCCATCTTCCTTTTGGGCAAGGATCGTGTGTCTCCCTTCCCAAATCTCTCCTGTGGTGCTCTTAATAGAATTACCAAGATGCTTGTTTTCACAAGACGTGAAACCTATGCCAGACCTCTGGGCTGAAAAGCTGTCAATATTGTATTAAAGCACCTGTATGCAAATAGGAAAGGGAAGCTTGCTTGCTGATGAGTAAAGCTCTTAACACACAT
>NW_011189808.1:0-523 GCF_000146605.3 Meleagris gallopavo | reverse complement strand
TCTGATGATGTTATTACTGCTGATGAGCTAACAGCTACCCCAGAGCAGAGATCTTGCTGGCTTTCTCAAGCTGCCTTCAACATCCTTCTGTGATAAGAATAAGCCTGGATATGTACCTGAAGAGGATGATGGTAAGGAGAGTCCAAGCTGATTTTTGTGTTGCTTTTTTTTGTGGAGAAAGGGTATCATGCCATCAGAACCAACGGACGCCGATATAGTTCAGACTGATGGGCAGTGATACTCCTGCCATCTTCCTTTTGGGCAAGGATCGTGTGTCTCCCTTCCCAAATCTCTCCTGTGGTGCTCTTAATAGAATTACCAAGATGCTTGTTTTCACAAGACGTGAAACCTATGCCAGACCTCTGGGCTGAAAAGCTGTCAATATTGTATTAAAGCACCTGTATGCAAATAGGAAAGGGAAGCTTGCTTGCTGATGAGTAAAGCTCTTAACACACATGCAGAAGTTTTGTATGCCTGGTGGGATTCTGAGTCGGAAGGGCTTAACAGGCTTAGACTTCTCTGG
>NW_011189807.1:0-504 GCF_000146605.3 Meleagris gallopavo | reverse complement strand
ATTTTTGTGTTGCTTTTTTTTGTGGAGAAAGGATATCATGCCATCAGAACCAACGGACGCCGATATAGTTCAGACTGATGGGCAGTGATACTCCTGCCATCTTCCTTTTGGGCAAGGATCGTGTGTCTCCCTTCCCAAAATCTCTCCTGTGGTGCTCTTAATAGAATTACCAAGATGCTTGTTTTCACAAGACGTGAAACCTATGCCTGACCTCTGGGCTGAAAAGCTGTCAATATTGTATTAAAGCACCTGTATGCAAATAGGAAAGGGAAGCTTGCTTGCTGATGAGTAAAGCTCTTAACACACATGCAGAAGTTTTGTATGCCTGGTGGGATTCTGAGTCGGAAGGGCTTAACAGACTTAGACTTCTCTGGATTTGGAGCATCGCTGAGAACTTCCACTTGTTTCCTACATTTGAGACAAAGACTATGAAGACTACGAAACAGCTGTTAAGAAACTTAATGGAGGACTGTATTCCAGTGATCAGAAAGGGAAAAGAAAATT
>NW_011189806.1:0-973 GCF_000146605.3 Meleagris gallopavo | reverse complement strand
AAGCTTGCTTGCTGATGAGTAAAGCTCTTAACACACATGCAGAAGTTTTGTATGCCTGGTGGGATTCTGAGTCGGAAGGGCTTAACAGACTTAGACTTCTCTGGATTTGGAGCATCGCTGAGAACTTCCACTTGTTCCTACATTTGAGACAAAGACTATGAAGACTACGAAACAGCTGTTAAGAAACTTAATGGAGGACTGTATTCCAGTGATCAGAAAGGGAAAAGAAAATTGCAAGGTATGTCTGAAAACACAATGCTTCTGATATGCCCACACTTCAGCTTCAAGTCTAGAGGACATTTAGGCTCTGAGGTTAAGTGTCCTGAGACAGGTGGTTTTAGAAACACTGATGCTGGAGTCAGAAAAGCAGCTGCTGAGCAGTTTTAGCATTGGTGAGTTGAATTGTTAGCATTATGTGCAACCTGAATGAGAAATGCATGTTTTAGAGCCTCTAAACAAGAGCATCAGAGTGTTTTCCTAGAGAGTTTTTGTACATTACGAGTTTAGCAGTTAATCAATAGCTTAAAACCAAAGTGCACTGTTTTAAAATACAGCTGTATATTTTCTTCAGTCAAAAATACAAGCACAAATGCAATACAAAAATATAGAAGACTGAATTTGCTTGCTTATGCGCTTATGGTTATTTTGACTGTGCCTCAAACTTCAGTGTCTCGTCACCGAATCTGGTCAGATGCTTGAACAGATGAGGTCTGATTCTGAGGATACGAGTTTCTGTGTCCTGTGAAGAGTTGGCACATGCTGAGCTATCAGAAATGGAAGTAAATGTCAGAGGAAGCCAGTAGTAGAGACAACGGCAAGACTGAAATGTTCACCACTGCTTGGAATTTCTCTGATAGCAACAGAAAACCAAGCCTTGTGAACGTGCAGTTCCGGTGCCACTCTTAAATGATGGTGCTATTCGAAAGGTTCTGGCCTTACTTTAAGATGTTCTGGCTATCATTAGGTGCATGGG
>NW_011189805.1:0-524 GCF_000146605.3 Meleagris gallopavo | reverse complement strand
GTCCTCCACACTGGAGAGGCTTTACCCGCTCGGCGTGCTTAATTGCAGCGCGTTGCGTGTGCGTGGGTAGCTTGTGCAATAGCATCCTTGATCCAGACCCCATGTCCATATTGCATCTCTTCTCAATGGCCCGAGGTGTCACGGGTGCACCGAACTGGAAATAATGCCCTCTCGGTGTTACTGTGAAAGTTTGCCAAGTGAAGCTGCGGATGCTCCATCCCTGGAGGTGTTCAAGGCCAGGCTGGGCAGCACGACCCAGTGAGTGGCATCCCTGCCCAGGGCATTGGGGTTGAGGTGATAAGTTCTTTACTGTCCTTTCCGACCCAACCCGTTCCACTGTTCTGCGTTCCTGTGATGTAAGCACCGGCCCCGGTGCAGTGCATCACAAGAGGAGCAGCCCGCGGGGAGCCTCCAGCCGGCATCGCAGAGCCGTGAGGTCACAGCGCCCCGTCCTCTGGCTGTGCTGTGCCGTGAGCTCACAAGGCCTGGCTGTGACGCTGTGCTGTGCCGCAGGCATCGCTCTG
>NW_011189804.1:0-601 GCF_000146605.3 Meleagris gallopavo | reverse complement strand
AAAGTTTGCCAAGTGAAGCTGCGGATGCTCCATCCCTGGAGGGTGTTCAAGGCCAGGCTGGGCAGCACGACCCAGTGGGTGGCATCCCTGCCCAGGGCATTGGGGTTGAGGTGATAAGTCTTTACTGTCCCTTCCGCCCCAACCCGTTCCACTGTTCTGCGTTCCTGTGATGTAAGCACCGGCCCCGGTGCAGTGCATCACAAGAGGAGCAGCCCGCGGGGAGCCTCCAGCCGGCATCGCAGAGCCGTGAGGTCACAGCGCCCCGTCCTCTGGCTGTGCTGTGCCGTGAGCTCACAAGGCCTGGCTGTGACGCTGTGCTGTGCCGCAGGCATCGCTCTGTGCGACACTCACTGTGGCTGCAGCAGCGGTGGTGGAAGCGTGGTGCGAGTGTGGGGGGCCATCGGCCCTGCCGCCTTGTTTTCCTCCTCCTCCTGATGGCCGTGTGTTTCCGGGAGACCTGTGCTGCTCCGTGGCGAGCACCGGGAGCAGGTGGGTGGGCAGAGATGGGACCAAAACTGAGCAGCGCCGGGGGCAAGAAGTCGGGCTGCGTCCCCACGGCCCTGTGCCGCTCTTCCCTGGGGCCTGCCTTCCGGGGCAGGGG
>NW_011189803.1:0-475 GCF_000146605.3 Meleagris gallopavo | reverse complement strand
GACACACTCGAGGAGGCTGACAAGTGAACTGAGGGACGGAACTGACGTGAGGAAATCCAACTCCATAACCACAGAGCAGTTCTAAAGCAGGTGTGTTTAATCAGGGCTGTGCACACGCCGCATGCAGAGCGGATATTTCTGCCTAACTTCCATACCGGAAGGCAAGAAATGCACGTACTTACAGAGCAGCCTGCTTACATATGCATTAGATGTCCAAAACAGAGGCTGCTTTATTACACTGAGGCCCAACAATGATTGATGTTGCCCTTTCTCCCCTCTCCCCACCGAGTCTCTGTTATTTTCCACATACACTCTTTGCAATGAAACTCATTGTGTTCTCTTCTTGAGCTTGGCTTAGGATGGAGGACACTTGGCTGGTTCTGGTTGGTCATCTCATCGAGCACAGCTCCGTTCAACAATCTGCTGCTGCTTTGTTAATTTGTGGTGTTCCTGTCTGAGCCTGCTGCCTTGCATT
>NW_011189802.1:0-690 GCF_000146605.3 Meleagris gallopavo | reverse complement strand
AGCCCACGTCGTCTGCAACATTCTCAGGGCACTGGTCGGTACCAGTCTCGGGGTCTTTCATTCAGGTCTCGCAAGGTCTCAGATCTACAGTCTCTTTGTCACCCCTGCAGAGACTGGGAGTCTGTCTTCAGGGCAGCCTTAAGAATACCATGATTAGGTTATATAACGTTCAATGAGGCCTGCCCCCGTTGCATTATATGGCAGGTGGAATCGCCAGTCGATGTTATTTTCTTCTGCCCAGCGTTGTATCAGTGCACCAGTAAAATGAGTTCGTTGGTGGCTCTCGATGACTTGAGGTGTCCCGTAGGCAGACATCAGTTCTGTGAGTGTCTTGATGGTATATGCCTGGTTTGCTTTCGGTACTGGATAAGCCTGCAGTAGCCCACTTGCAGCGTCAACACAGGTCAGGGCATATCTGGCCCCCTCAGACCGAGGAAGGGGCCCGATGTAATCGACCTGCCATCGCTGGAGAGGATTATGTCCTCTAGCAAGATGGGCTGTTGTTTCGGGCAGCGGTCTCGGTCTCATCTTGGAGCAAGCGTCGCAATCCCGGCATGCCTGGACGATGTCAGCTAGCTGTATGGCAGTCCCATGCTTTAGCAGCTGCCCACATTGCCTTTTGTCCCGCACGCCGTAGCTTCTGATGTAAGCAACGGCGATGTTCTCGGATGGTGAATTCTCAATCCATCG
>NW_011189801.1:0-472 GCF_000146605.3 Meleagris gallopavo | reverse complement strand
GTATCAGTGCACCAGTAAAAATGAGTTCGTTGGTGGCTCTCGATGACTTGAGGTGTCCCGTAGGCAGACATCAGTTCTGTGAGTGCCTTGATGGTATATGCCTGGTTTGCTTTCGGTACTGGATAAGCCTGCAGTAGCCCACTTGCAGCGTCAACATAGGTCAGGGCATATCTGGCCCCCTCAGACCGAGGAAGGGGCCCGATGTAATCGACCTGCCATCGCTGGAGAGGATTATGTCCTCTAGCAAGATGGGCTGTTGTTTCGGGCAGCGGTCTCGGTCTCATCTTGGAGCAAGCGTCGCAATCCCGGCATGCCTGGACGATGTCAGCTAGCTGTATGGGCAGTCCCCATGCTTTAGCAGCTGCCCACATTGCCTTTTGTCCCGCACGCCGTAGCTTCTAATGTAAGCAACGGGCGATGTTCTCGGATGGTGAATTCTCAATCCATCGAACTCGGGCCAGCGTGTCGGCTT
>NW_011189800.1:0-675 GCF_000146605.3 Meleagris gallopavo | reverse complement strand
CCTGGTTTGCTTTCGGTACTGGATAAGCCTGCAGTAGCCCACTTGCAGCGTCAACACAGGTCAGGGCATATCTGGCCCCCTCAGACCGAGGAAGGGGCCCGATGTAATCGACCTGCCATCGCTGGAGAGGATTATGTCCTCTAGCAAGATGGGCTGTTGTTTCGGGCAGCGGTCTCGGTCTCATCTTGGAGCAAGCGTCGCAATCCCGGCATGCCTGGACGATGTCAGCTAGCTGTATGGGCAGTCCCCATGCTTTAGCAGCTGCCCACATTGCCTTTTGTCCCGCACGCCGTAGCTTCTGATGTAAGCAACGGGCGATGTTCTCGGATGGTGAATTCTCAATCCATCGAACTCGGGCCAGCGTGTCGGCTTCATCATTTCCCGGTGACTGTAGGGGCCGATGACCAGAAACATGGTAGGCACGTACAGTCCTGTGTTTTGACTGTATTCCATATGTCTAACCACATGTCCTTGCCCCAGATCGGCCGGGCACGGACAGTCCATTCTTGGGGGGCCCACTGTGCAATCCACAAAGTGAGCCCTCGGTACACAGCCCAACTATCCGTACAGATGTTCAGGATACCATCACCGGCTTCCTTACTTATAACCATCCACACGGCTCGCAGTTCTGCCCGTTGGCTGCTCTGACCATCCCCCTCATCAAACCAGATGGTC
>NW_011189799.1:0-613 GCF_000146605.3 Meleagris gallopavo | reverse complement strand
CATTTCCCGGTGACTGTAGGGGCCGATGACCAGAAACATGGTAGGCACGTACAGTCCTGTGTTTGACTGTATTCCATATGTCTAACCACATGTCCTTGCCCCAGATCGGCCGGGCACGGACAGTCCATTCTTGGGTGGCCCACTGTGCAATCCACAAAGTGAGCCCTCGGTACACAGCCCAACTATCCGTACAGATGTTCAGGATACCATCACCGGCTTCCTTACTTATAACCATCCACACGGCTCGCAGTTCTGCCCGTTGGCTGCTCTGACCATCCCCCTCATCAAACCAGATGGTCTCAGTAGAAGGATGGTATGCTATTGCTCTCCACTTGCTCGGATTGCCCCTGCTGGATCCATCTGTGTACCAAGCATCTTCAGGGATAGGGTATTTTCCCTCCTGAGCGGGACTCTTCTGCGGTGGAGCGACCAGTATTCCTTTCGGTGCGTCACTGTGATATGTTAGTGGGCCTAGGATCTTCTGAAGTTCTTCTTTCAAAGGGGATGAAGACAGACTGCTCCTTTGGCTGAGATAGGCGACCCATCGTGCCACTGTTTGTGCTTGGGCCACCCCGTCTTCGGAAGGTGGGTCAGATCTTTTACCCAGCCCTGA
>NW_011189798.1:0-572 GCF_000146605.3 Meleagris gallopavo | reverse complement strand
TTCAGGATACCATCACCGGCTTCCTTACTTATAACCATCCACACGGCTCGCAGTTCTGCCCGTTGGCTGCTCTGACCATCCCCCTCATCAAACCAGATGGTCTCAGTAGAAGGATGGTATGCTATTGCTCTCCACTTGCTCGGATTGCCCCTGCTGGATCCATCTGTGTACCAAGCATCTTCAGGGATAGGGTATTTTCCCTCCTGAGCGGGACTCTTCTGCGCTGGAGCGACCAGTATTCCTTTCGGTGCGTCACTGTGATATGTTAGTTGGCCTAGGATCTTCTGAAGTTCTTCTTTCAAAGGGGATGAAGACAGACTGCTCCTTTGGCTGAGATAGGCGACCCATCGTGCCACTGTTTGTGCTTGGGCCACCCCGTCTTCGGAAGGTGGGTCAGATCTTTTACCCAGCCCTGAATCGGCAGAGTGGTCTTGACTATAACTTCAGCCGTTTGAGTTATTGGCTCTACTGCCTGCAGTGCTGAATCGGCAGCCAATAACTGCTTTTCAATCATACTGTATCTCTCTTCTGCTCCGTGCCAAACCCGAGACCAGAAACCAATGGGGGTCCAA
>NW_011189797.1:0-781 GCF_000146605.3 Meleagris gallopavo | reverse complement strand
CACTTGCTCGGATTGCCCCTGCTGGATCCATCTGTGTACCAAGCATCTTCAGGAATAGGGTATTTTCCCTCCTGAGCGGGACTCTTCTGCGGTGGAGCGACCAGTATTCCTTTCGGTGCGTCACTGTGATATGTTAGTTGGCCTAGGATCTTCTGAAGTTCTTCTTTCAAAGGGGATGAAGACAGACTGCTCCTTTGGCTGAGATAGGCGACCCATCGTGCCACTGTTTGTGCTTGGGCCACCCCGTCTTCGGAAGGTGGGTCAGATCTTTTACCCAGCCCTGAATCGGCAGAGTGGTCTTGACTATAACTTCAGCCGTTTGAGTTATTGGCTCTACTGCCTGCAGTGCTGAATCGGCAGCCAATAACTGCTTTTCAATCATACTGTATCTCTCTTCTGCTCCGTGCCAAACCCGAGACCAGAAACCAATGGGGGTCCAAACAGAACTCGGGCGTTGTTGCCACAGGCCACAACCAAAGCCATCTTGAGTGATGTGAACATCTAACTCGGCTGGGAGGGTAGGATCAAATAGACCCAATGCCTGGGCTTGTTTAACTGCCAGTTTCGCCTGTTGAAAAGCGTCCTGTTCTGTTTCCCCCCAGTCCCAAAGCTGCCCCTTTTTTGTGAGTCTAGACAGTGGTCTTAGCAGCTGCGCTAGGTGAGGTATAAAAGACGCCGATAACCCAATACACCTAGAAACTTTTGCAGCTGCTTCGATGTTGTAGGGACTGGGAACGCCTGAACCTTATCGATGACAGCACTGGGCAGTACTTTGGTCTTT
>NW_011189796.1:0-577 GCF_000146605.3 Meleagris gallopavo | reverse complement strand
AATCGGCAGAGTGGTCTTGACTATAACTTCAGCCGTTTGAGTTATTGGCTCTACTGCCTGCAGTGCTGAATCGGCAGCCAATAACTGCTTTTCAATCATACTGTATCTCTCTTCTGCTCCGTGCCAAACCCGAGACCAGAAACCAATGGGGGTCCAAACAGAACTCGGGCGTTGTTGCCACAGGCCACAACCAAAGCCATCTTGAGTGATGTGAACATCTAACTCGGCTGGCAGGGTAGGATCAAACAGACCCAATGCCTGGGCTTGTTTAACTGCCAGTTTCGCCTGTTGAAAAGCGTCCTGTTCTGTTTCCCCCCAGTCCCAAAGCTGCCCCTTTTTTGTGAGTCTAGACAGTGGTCTTAGCAGCTGCGCTAGGTGAGGTATAAAAGAACGCCGATAACCCAATACACCTAGAAACTTTTGCAGCTGCTTCGATGTTGTAGGGACTGGGAACGCCTGAACCTTATTGATGACAGCACTGGGCAGTACTTTGGTCTTTCCTGACCAAACCACCCCAGGAATCTTACGGACAGGCCCGGACCTTGCACCTTTTGGGGATTTATAGCCCATCCCCTCC
>NW_011189795.1:0-622 GCF_000146605.3 Meleagris gallopavo | reverse complement strand
TTTTTTGTGAGTCTAGACAGTGGTCTTAGCAGCTGCGCTAGGTGAGGTATAAAAGAACGCCGATAACCCAATACACCTAGAAACTTTTGCAGCTGCTTCGATGTTGTAGGGACTGGGAACGCCTGAACCTTATCGATGACAGCACTGGGCAGTACTTTGGTCTTTCCTGACCAAACCACCCCAGGAATCTTACGGACAGGCCCGGACCTTGCACCTTTTGGGGATTTATAGCCCATCCCCTCCGTTGTAAACAGGCGGTTAATGAATCCGCCGCCTGTCCTACTGCCTCCAGTGAGTCGGATGGCAGCAGGAGATCATCAATATAGTGATACAAGTTAACATGATCCGGTTTTTCCAGTCGGCCAGGTCGCGCGCCACTAGATGATGACAATATGTTGGTGAATGAATGCACGTACCCCTGTGGCAGGACCTGAAAGGTCCACTGCCTGCCTCCCCATGTGAATGCAAATTGATCTTGCGATTCTTCAGGAATTGGGATACTGAAGAACGCATTTGCGAAATGTAGGACACAACGAGAGGTTTTATCTCCCTACTCAATGTGTCCATTAGGGAAGACAATATTGGGTACGGCTGCATGAATAGGAGGCGTGACCTTATTAAT
>NW_011189794.1:0-515 GCF_000146605.3 Meleagris gallopavo | reverse complement strand
GACAGCACTGGGCAGTACTTTGGTCTTTCCTGACCAAACCACCCCCAGGAATCTTACGGACAGGCCCGGACCTTGCACCTTTTGGGGATTTATAGCCCATCCCCTCCGTTGTAAACAGGCGGTTAATGAATCCGCCGCCTGTCCCACTGCCTCCAGTGAGTCGGATGGCAGCAGGAGATCATCAATATAGTGATACAAGTTAACATGATCCGGTTTTTCCAGTCGGCCAGGTCGCGCGCCACTAGATGATGACAATATGTTGGTGAATGAATGCACGTACCCCTGTGGCAGGACCTGAAAGGTCCACTGCCTGCCTCCCCATGTGAATGCAAATTGATCTTGCGATTCTTCAGGAATTGGGATACTGAAGAACGCATTTGCTAAATGTAGGACACAACGAGAGGTTTTATCTCCCTACTCAATGTGTCCATTAGGGAAGCAATATTGGGTACGGCTGCATGAATAGGAGGCGTGACCTTCTTAATTCCCTATAATCTACTGTCATTCTCCATGTG
>NW_011189793.1:0-827 GCF_000146605.3 Meleagris gallopavo | reverse complement strand
GGGCAGTACTTTGGTCTTTCCTGACCAAACACCCCCACGGAATCTTACGGACAGGCCCGGACCTTGCACCTTTTGGGGATTTATAGCCCATCCCCTCCGTTGTAAACAGGCGGTTAATGAATCCGCCGCCTGTCCTACTGCCTCCAGTGAGTCGGATGGCAGCAGGAGATCATCAATATAGTGATACAAGTTAACATGATCCGGTTTTTTCCAGTCGGCCAGGTCGCGCGCCACTAGATGATGACAATATGTTGGTGAATGAATGCACGTACCCCTGTGGCAGGACCTGAAAGGTCCACTGCCTGCCTCCCCATGTGAATGCAAATTGATCTTGCGATTCTTCAGGAATTGGGATACTGAAGAACGCATTTGCTAAATGTAGGACACAACGAGAGGTTTTTATCTCCCTACTCAATGTGTCCATTAGGGAAGCAATATTGGGTACGGCTGCATGAATAGGAGGCGTGACCTTCTTTAATTCCCTATAATCTACTGTCATTCTCCATGTGCCATCCAACTTTCGCACTGGCCATATGTGGGAATTGTATGGGCTGTTGTAAGGGCAGGTCTTATAATGCCCACTTTTTCAAATTCTTGCACTGTTTTTGATATTTCGTCCTGCCCACCCGGGAGTCTGGACTGTCTCACATTAGTAACCCGGCGCGGTTTCGGCAGGCAAATTGGCCCATGTTTCGCATGGCCTCTTAATATTACCTGCACCGCCCCGGATCCCTAATACCATCTCTGTCGGAGTCTGAACTCTCCCACGGTTGTGTGGAGAGCCAGACCGCATAGATATCTATGCCCAAGATGTATTCTGGACTGGG
>NW_011189792.1:0-623 GCF_000146605.3 Meleagris gallopavo | reverse complement strand
GAAGAACGCATTTGCTAAATGTAGGACACAACGAGAGGTTTTTATCTCCCTACTCAATGTGTCCATTAGGGAAGCAATATTGGGTACGGCTGCATGAATAGGAGGCGTGACCTTATTTAATTCCCTATAATCTACTGTCATTCTCCATGTGCCATCCAACTTTCGCACTGGCCATATGTGGGAATTGTATGGGCTGTTGTAAGGGCAGGTCTTATAATGCCCACTTTTTCAAATTCTTGCACTGTTTTTGATATTTCGTCCTGCCCACCCGGGAGTCTGTACTGTCTCACATTAGTAACCCGGCGCGGTTTCGGCAGGCAAATTGGCCCATGTTTCGCATGGCCTCTTAATATTACCTGCACCGCCCGGATCCTAATACATCTCTGTCGGAGTCTGAACTCTCCCACGGTTGTGTGGAGAGCCAGAGCGCATAGAATATCTATGCCCAAGATGTATTTCTGGACTGGGGCAATAGATACCTTATACTCCCGGGGTGGGAGGCGCCCAACCCCCAGTTTTAACCACGTTTGGGTGACAGGAATAGTTTGTCCCCAAACCACCAATCATCACTCTGTTTCCATGAAATTTGTTGGGATCTCCATAAATGATTGATGTTTCTGCTC
>NW_011189791.1:0-559 GCF_000146605.3 Meleagris gallopavo | reverse complement strand
ATCTATGCCCAAGATGTATTTCTGGACTGGGGCAATAGATACCTTATACTCCCGGGTGGGAGACGCCCAACCCCCAGTTTAACCACGTTTGGGTGACAGGAATAGTTTGTCCCCAAACCACCAATCATCACTCTGTTTCCATGAAATTTGTTGGGATCTCCATAAATGATTGATGTTTCTGCTCCAGTGTCCACTAATGCCATAACTCGCTGAATATTTTGGGGGGACCAATAAATCGGTAATTCTACATAGAGCCTCCGGTGCCGCCTGGAGGCCCTAGGGGGACGTAACATCCCCCGTCACGCCATGAACTGTGCTAGGGCCAATTCTTTTGCTTCCGATGGCTCAGGCGTCGTGGCCCGAGACACTTGAGGCGGCTTTTTTTTCCTATTAGGAACAATGAAGTCTTCTAGGTTCCATGCTCTTGTTGGTATCCTCTCTATAATTCTTACCCTTGGTTTCTTAGGGTAGTTTTGAAATGTTTGATTGTCCTTTAGCTGTCTCCAAAGCTGGAGAAGGACATGGTTGGGCTGGCGGTCAATCTTAGCAAATTGGACCG
>NW_011189790.1:0-578 GCF_000146605.3 Meleagris gallopavo | reverse complement strand
TAGATACCTTATACTCCCGGGGTGGGAGACGCCCAACCCCAGTTTAACCACGTTTGGGTGACAGGAATAGTTTGTCCCCCAAAACCACCAATCATCACTCTGTTTCCATGAAATTTGTTGGGATCTCCATAAATGATTGATGTTTCTGCTCCAGTGTCCACTAATGCCATAACTCGCTGAATATTTTGGGGGGACCAATAAATCGGTAATTCTACATAGAGCTTCCGGTGCCGCCTGGAGGCCCTAGGGGGACTAACATCCCCCGTCACGCCATGAACTGTGCTAGGGCCAATTCTTTTGCTTCCGATGGCTCAGGCGTCGTGGCCCGAGACACTTGAGGCGGCTTTTTTTTCCTATTAGGGACAATGAAGTCTTCTAGGTTCCATGCTGTTGTTGGTATCCTCTCTATAATTCTTACCCTTGGTTTCTTAGGGTAGTTTTGAAATGTTTGATTGTCCTTTAGCTGTCTCCAAAGCTGGAGAAGGACATGGTTGGGCTGGCGGTCAATCTTAGCAAATTGGACCGCAGCTCGAATTAGGTCATTAAACATTTGTTTTCGGGAAACCCTTATGGGTCCC
>NW_011189789.1:0-683 GCF_000146605.3 Meleagris gallopavo | reverse complement strand
CAATAGATACCTTATACTCCCGGGGTGGGAGACGCCCAACCCCCAGTTTTAACCACGTTTGGGTGACAGGAATAGTTTGTCCCCCAAAACCACCAATCATCACTCTGTTTCCATGAAATTTGTTGGGATCTCCATAAATGATTGATGTTTCTGCTCCAGTGTCCACTAACGCCATAACTCGCTGAATATTTTGGGGGGACCAATAAATCGGTAATTCTACAGAGAGCCTCCGGTGCCGCCTGGAGGCCCTAGGGGGACTAACATCCCCCGTCACGCCATGAACTGTGCTAGGGCCAATTCTTTTGCTTCCGATGGCTCAGGCGTCGTGGCCCGAGACACTTGAGGCGGCTTTTTTTTCCTATTTAGGAACAATGAAGTCTTCTAGGTTCCATGCTGTTGTTGGTATCCTCTCTATAATTCTTACCCTTGGTTTCTTAGGGTAGTTTTGAAATGTTTGATTGTCCTTTAGCTGTCTCCAAAGCTGGAGAAGGACATGGTTGGGCTGGCGGTCAATCTTAGCAAATTGGACCGCAGCTCGAATTAGGTCATTAAACATTTGTTTTCGGGAAACCCTTATGGGTCCCGATCGAGGAGCTCGAATAGCCGGCGTCTTGCTTTTAGTCACCGGCAGGACCTCAGCTTCTTCTAACATGCGAATGTTGCGCCTGGTCCGTAGGCGTTCT
>NW_011189788.1:0-705 GCF_000146605.3 Meleagris gallopavo | reverse complement strand
CTCCTTCCCCCGCAGTAACTGGACGTGGGTCATGGGACGGGATGGGAGAAGGACTCGGGTCACGATTTCCAAAGTTGCAGAGTGGCCACGATGACCTGTAGGCTGGCACCTGGCAGGGTACACAATACTCTCTCCAGGCCACGTGCCGCATCCCTCACGGACCGCACGGAACAAGATGCAGCCCCTCGGGGCTTTCTTACTGGGAGGTCTCTGATATACACAAAGGAAGGCCGCACTGAAGCACTGCAGGGAAGCACATGTGTCTCCTCCTCTGGGCTGTGGGCCGGGGCTCTGTGTTGGAAACTGGGAGTCACCTACGGGGAGTACCACAGGCCTGGGGCAGAAAACGCTCACGCGTCTCCCAGCACACATCTTGTGAGCTCTCCCCAGGACGCCTCCCTCCCAGGACGAAGGCTGTGCTCCAGCCAGCAAGCAGCAGAGCCATGGCCCGGCACGGCTGGAGCCAGGCCTGGGGAGCAGCGCTGCCACGGGCTCTTGCCCGGCTCCTGCGGTGCTGCCCGTCACCCCCTGCCCCAACACGCCCCCCACCCCCTGCCCCACAAGGCAGGCCCCAGGGAAGAGCGGCACAGGGCCGTGGGGACGCAGCCCGACTTCTTGCCCCCGGCGCTGCTCAGTTTTGGTCCCATCTCTGCCCACCCACCTGCTCCCGGTGCTCGCCACGAGCAGCACAGCTCTCCCGGAAAC
>NW_011189787.1:0-685 GCF_000146605.3 Meleagris gallopavo | reverse complement strand
TCACCTACGGGGAGTACCACACGCCTGGGGCAGAAAACGCTCACGCGTCTCCCAGCACACATCTTGTGAGCTCTCCCCAGGACGCCTCCCTCCCAGGACGAAGGCTGTGCTCCAGCCAGCAAGCAGCAGAGCCATGGCCCGGCACGGCTGGAGCCAGGCCTGGGGAGCAGCGCTGCCACGGGCTCTTGCCCGGCTCCTGCGGTGCTGCCCGTCACCCCCTGCCCAACAGCTCCCACCCCCTGCCCCAGAAGGCAGGCCCCAGGGAAGAGCGGCACAGGGCCGTGGGGACGCAGCCCGACTTCTTGCCCCCGGCGCTGCTCAGTTTTGGTCCCATCTCTGCCCACCCACCTGCTCCCGGTGCTCGCCACGGAGCAGCACAGGTCTCCCAGAAACACACGGCCATCAGGAGGAGGAGGAAAACAAGGCGGGCAGGGGCCATGGCCCCCCACACTCGCACCACGCTTCCACCACCGCTGCTGCAGCCACAGTGAGCGTCGCACAGAGCGATGCCTGCGGCACAGCACAGCGTCACAGCCAGGCCTTGTGAGCTCACGGCACAGCACAGCCAGAGGACGGGGCGCTGTGACCTCACGGCTCTGCGATGCCGGCTGGAGGCTCCCCGCGGGCTGCTCCTCTTGTGATGCACTGCACCGGGGCCGGTGCTTACATCACAGCAACGCAGAAC
>NW_011189786.1:0-501 GCF_000146605.3 Meleagris gallopavo | reverse complement strand
GCTGTGACCTCACGGCTCTGCGATGCCCGGCTGGAGGCCTCCCCGCGGGCTGCTCCTCTTGTGATGCACTGCACGGGGCCGGTGCTTACATCACAGCAACGCAGAACAGTGGAACGGTTGGGGCGAAGGGACAGTAAAGAACTTATCACCTCAACCCCAATGCCCTGGGCAGGGATGCCACCCACTGGGTCGTGCTGCCCAGCCTGGCCTTGAACACCTCCAGGGATGGAGCATCCGCAGCTTCACTTGGCAAACTTTTACAGTAACACCGAGAGGGCATTATTTCCAGTTTGGTGCACCCGTGACACCTCGGGCCATTGAGAAGAGATGCAATATGGACATGGGGCTGGATCAAGGATGCTATTGCACAAGTTACCCACGCACGCGCAACGCGCTGCAATTAAGCACACCCAGCGGGTAAAGCCTCTCAGTATGGAGGACGGTGGCTGAAATGTAAACACAGGGAGGCTGACCTTCCCACAGACCCGCCAAGTCAAGTGT
>NW_011189785.1:0-956 GCF_000146605.3 Meleagris gallopavo | reverse complement strand
CAATTCAGCTGTGCAACTGGAAGGGCTGGGCCTGGCTGCACACCACTTAGGCCCCATTTCAGGGCTGACTGCCACAGGAGAAGGATCTCTTACTGGAGATCCCTCCTTGGTGGGAAATTCCCCTGCAAACCTGGCATCGTCTAGTACAGGTCAAAAATACTCTTCCATTCCTTTATAGCACCTTTTTATCGTATAGCCAATCCTTTCACCACTACAATTCTTCATTCCCCTCCCTGGCTGTGGGGATGGAGATTTGCTGGGAGCGGTGCGATTCTTCCGAGCTCTGAGCTGCTGCTGCGGCTGCCCCTGCGCGGCGCTGCACGGGACGCTGTGCATCCCCCCTTTGAGCCGCTTGGCAGCTGGGATGCAGCTGCTGTCTGTCGGTCGCCTGGAATTCTAGATGGAAAGTAAAGGCATCGGCAACATGAGGTTATCAAGCCAGAACCGGGCAACACAGACACAGCGGGGAGAAACGCTCAGAGCCAGAGGACACGGCTGAGCCACCCAGATCTTCCTCTTGGGCTCACCACCCAGCTCATAGGGTTCAGTGATCTTCTCGCTGGCCGTAGGAGAGGAACTGGACTGATGGAAGGAAACGTATCAGGACTGAGCAGCACAAAACACCTGGATCACATCCCAGATGGCTTCGAACAGCAGTCAGAGTTCAAGGCTCTGCTGTTCTATTGAGATCAGCTTTCTGCTAGACCCACACTTGTCTCAGATCAGGTCTGTGTCAGTTTACAGGACAACCACGACTCGACAGAGGTACCAGGGAACCAGCTGCTACTCGCAGAACATGCATTTACTAAAAGGAAAGCTTACCACGAATGCTAGAGAAACCAAGCAAACCTCAGAGACGTTGCAGAACCACCTCTCTGAGACACCTCCTGTGGCCTCCTTTGCTCAGTACGTCAGGAAATGCCTCGGCCAGCTGCAACATCCATCAACTGCCATCA
>NW_011189784.1:0-687 GCF_000146605.3 Meleagris gallopavo | reverse complement strand
TAGGGTTCAGTGATCTTCTCGCTGGCCGTAGGAGAGGAACTGGACTGATGGAAGGAAACATATCAGGACTGAGCAGCACAAAAACACCTGGATCACATCCCATATGGCTTCGAACAGCAGTCAGAGTTCAAGGCTCTGCTGTTCTATTGAGATCAGCTTTCTGCTAGACCCACACTTGTCTCAGATCAGGTCTGTGTCAGTTTACAGGACAACCACGACTCGACAGAGGTACCAGGGAACCAGCTGCTACTCGCAGAACATGCCTTTCTAAAAAGGAAAAGCTTCCACGAATGCTAGAGAAACCAAGCAAACCTCAGAGACGTTGCAGAACCACCTCTCTGAGAGACCTCCTGTGGCCTCCTTTGCTCAGTACGTCAGGAAATGCCTCGGCCAGCTGCAACTTCCATCAACTGCCATCATCCACAACAGCCAGACTTCTGAGGTCACCCGGCCCAAACATTCTTTTTGCTCGCACTTTATTCCCGCAAGAGAGATTTGATCACGGCACGTGCATCAGTCTTCAAACACCCCATCCTAGCAGCAAGGAGCAAGGAGTGGCACTAGTACTTCTTTACAGGCGGGAATCCCAACAGCAGGTGTTGTGCTAAAGGTGCGAGGTGAAGGGAACATCCCTATCCAGATATCAGTGTTAGTACGGAAGGTTCAGTTATGGCATGCTGACTAGAA
>NW_011189783.1:0-616 GCF_000146605.3 Meleagris gallopavo | reverse complement strand
TGTCAGTTTACAGGACAACCACGACTCGACAGAGGTACCAGGGAACCAGCTGCTACTCGCAGAACATGCATTTCTAAAAAGGAAAAGCTTCCACGAATGCTAGAGAAACCAAGCAAACCTCAGAGACGTTGCAGAACCACCTCTCTGAGAGACCTCCTGTGGCCTCCTTTGCTCAGTACGTCAGGAAAGGCCTCGGCCAGCTGCAAATTCCATCAACTGCCATCATCCACAACGGCCAGACTTCTGAGGTCACCCGGCCCAAACATTCTTTTTGCTCGCACTTTATTCCCGCAAGAGAGATTTGATCACAGCACGTGCATCAGTCTTCAAACACCCCATCCTAGCAGCAAGGAGCAAGGAGTGGCACTAGTACTTCTTTACAGGCGGGAATCCCAACAGCAGGTGTTGTGCTAAAGGTGTGAGGTGAAGGGAACATCCCTATCCAGATATCAGTGTTAGTACGGAAGGTTCAGTTATGGCATGCTGACTAGAAGAAAAATAGGACTGTTACCTTGTACTTTTTCTTTTGCCTCTCTCATCATGAAGATCTGAGGATGACCAAAGCCTGTTGCCGTGAGCTTTGCTGAACCCATCAGTATTGTGGCTTAGAGGTATT
>NW_011189782.1:0-570 GCF_000146605.3 Meleagris gallopavo | reverse complement strand
CCTGTGGCCTCCTTTGCTCAGTACGTCAGGAAATGCCTCGGCCAGCTGCAACTTCCATCAACTGCCATCATCCACAACAGCCAGACTTCTGAGGTCACCCGGCCCAAACATTCTTTTGCTCGCACTTTATTCCCGCAAGAGAGATTTGATCACGGCACGTGCATCAGTCTTCAAACACCCCATCCTAGCAGCAAGGAGCAAGGAGTGGCACTAGTACTTCTTTACAGGCGGGAATCCCAACAGCAGGTGTTGTGCTAAAGGTGCGAGGTGAAGGGAACATCCCTATCCAGATATCAGTGTTAGTACGGAAGGTTCAGTTATGGCATGCTGACTAGAAGAAAAAATAGGACTGTTACCTTGTACTTTTTCTTTTGCCTCTCTCATCATGAAGATCTGAGGATGACCAAAGCCTGTTGCCGTGAGCTTTGCTGAACCCATCAGTATTGTGGCTTAGAGGTATTACACCAGCACACGGCACAGGAGAACTCTGTAACCAAAGTGCCAAGGGAAGAAGAAGGGGAACTGTTAAATTCATTACCTCCTGTAAACCGATAGTCATTGGCTTCTTGT
>NW_011189781.1:0-561 GCF_000146605.3 Meleagris gallopavo | reverse complement strand
CGTGCATCAGTCTTCAAACACCCCATCCTAGCAGCAAGGAGCAAGGAGTGGCACTAGTACTTCTTTACAGGCGGGAATCCCAACAGCAGGTGTTGTGCTAAAGGTGTGAGGTGAAGGGAACATCCCTATCCAGATATCAGTGTTAGTACGGAAGGTTCAGTTATGGCATGCTGACTAGAAGAAAAAATAGGACTGTTACCTTGTACTTTTTCTTTTTGCCTCTCTCATCATGAAGATCTGAGGATGACCAAAGCCTGTTGCCGTGAGCTTTGCTGAACCCATCAGTATTGTGGCTTAGAGGTATTACACCAGCACACGGCACAGGAGAACTCTGTAACCAAAGTGCCAAGGGAAGAAGAAGGGGAACTGTTTAAATTCATTACCTCCTGTAAACCGATAGTCATTGGCTTCTTGTCACACCCTACTCCCATAAAGCAGGATAACAAGGATTTAACGATGTTTACAAACGTGGTAGAGATTGCTGTATACAACCAAGCACACACGGCTGAGCGCGCTCTCCTGTCTCTATCCCAATTCTAGAAACACCCACATACAGATGTG
>NW_011189780.1:0-821 GCF_000146605.3 Meleagris gallopavo | reverse complement strand
CCCTATCCAGATATCAGTGTTAGTACGGAAGGTTCAGTTATGGCATGCTGACTAGAGAAAAATAGGACTGTTACCTTGTACTTTTTCTTTTTGCCTCTCTCATCATGAAGATCTGAGGATGACCAAAGCCTGTTGCTGTGAGCTTTGCTGAACCCATCAGTATTGTGGCTTAGAGGTATTACACCAGCACACGGCACAGGAGAACTCTGTAACCAAAGTGCCAAGGGAAGAAGAAGGGGAACTGTTTAAATTCATTACCTCCTGTAAACCGATATTCACTGGCTTCTTGTCACACCCTACTCCCATAAAGCAGGATAACAAGGATTTAACGATGTTTACAAACGTGGTAGAGATTGCTGTATACAACCAAGCACACACGGCTGAGCGCGCTCTCCTGTCTCTATCCCAATTCTAGAAACACCCACATACAGATGTGCACGTGTCCCCATTGCTTCTCCTCGTTCCCCTGGGGCTCCGCTGACCACGATGAGGCCATGTTGGTCTTGGTTGGAGAGCAGAGCTGGTGCTCTGGTGAGCGTGCTGCACACGGAGACTGAGCTGTGAGCCTTCCTTGGAGCAGATCACCTGTGAGAGGTGTCAGAAGCAGCGCTGCGGCGTGTGTGTGAGCTGGGCACAGCTCAGGCTGAGCGGTGACCAGGTGAGCTGGGTTTGGTGCTGGCTGGTTGCCGGGAGGTGTCTCAGCAGAAAAGCTGGGCTGGGGAGGAGTTCCCAGCTGCAGCAGTGCCCCCAGCACGGCTGTTTCCAGAGGAAATGGGTTCTTGCTGTGATTCCATCCCATGTTTCGGTGAGGATGATGAAAT
>NW_011189779.1:0-337 GCF_000146605.3 Meleagris gallopavo | reverse complement strand
TGCAGCCCCGGCTGCACAGCCTGCAGCCGTCCTGGCACACGCAGCCCTCAGGGCTGTGCTCTCATGCTGCAGCAAGGAAGACCTTGGCGCAGGCTTTATCCGAATAAAGTCTTATGGAGTGCCTTCAGCCTGACCTGCAATGGGATGTCCCAGATATAGTGATTCCTGCATTAAAGCCTCTGCATTGCCTGCAGCCAGAGACTTACCTTGTCAAAGGCTGTGAGAAATGCTCCTCCAGTGAGCTCACAGCCTGCTCATGTGCCACACAGCCTGTCTGCTCTCTTCCTTCTTTCCTCTACCTGTCTCTTGCAGACCATGCTCACAGTCCTGTTGCATG
>NW_011189778.1:0-514 GCF_000146605.3 Meleagris gallopavo | reverse complement strand
AATCCTAAGAAAGATAATGGATTTCTTTGGACATCTGGCCTATAAAATATCTCCTTTCTAATGATAAAGACTTTCTGGGAAAAAAAAATACAGAACGTTTTTGAATTTCATAATAAGTTCTGTGTGAACACTTCTTCTAAAAGATTGCTTTCACGAATCTAGAACAAATCCTAGATTGAATAAGAGTGAAAGTCCCACTTTCTACAATTGGAGGTCTGTATTCTTCCCCATTGTTTAAAGTGAGCATGGGTTCAACTATCCTTTCAGTCTCTTGTATTCAAGGACTAAAGCAGCTTTGTTATCCTGAATTCCCTGTGAGCCTGTAGTGAAAGACAGGCAACTCCTGAGGGTGACCCAGGTGATTACAGAAGGAATCTGAAGCAGTGAGGTTTTTAATGCTTATACCTGTAGTGGAGTGGGATTAATCTGGGCCACATATCCCACAGGAGGATGCATTATAAAATAATTACATTAGAACATATCCATAAATTCCGGTTACTAGAAAACTTTCTTG
>NW_011189777.1:0-730 GCF_000146605.3 Meleagris gallopavo | reverse complement strand
CGAATCTAGAACAAATCCTAGATTGAGTAAGAGTGAAAGTCCCACTTTCTACAATTGGAGGTCTGTATTCTTCCCCATTGTTTAAAGTGAGCATGGGTTCAACTATCCTTTCAGTCTCTTGTATTCAAGGACTAAAGCAGCTTTGTTATCCTGAATTCCCTGTGAGCCTGTAGTGAAAGACAGGCAACTCCTGAGGGTGACCCAGGTGATTACAGAAGGAATCTGAAGCAGTGAGGTTTTTTAATGCTTATACCTGTAGTGGAGCGGGATTAATCTGGGCCACATATCCCACAGGAGGATGCATTATAAAATAATTACATTAGAACATATCCATAAATTCCGGTTACTAGAAAACTTTCTTGTGAAGATCTTTTGGTAATAAATGAACTTTTAACAGAATAACTAATGAATAAAGGCTTCAGGACTTGGTTTTATCTAGCAGTGACTATTTGAAGATGGAGAATAGCACGAAACAAACAAAAATATCCTTTGTTCCTTTATCTGCCTTGGCAATTCACCATCAGTATGAAAAGCTACATAGTGGATCTAAGCATTGTAGAGACTCTTTCCAAAAGATCTCTGGATATTAAATAAATGGGATCGAATAGTATCAAATTGAAATAGCTTTTTCTACCCACAGATCTTGAAGTATATATATCCTCTTTTTTTCTTTTCCCACCTGCAGGCCCTTCACTAGAAGAACTGGTATAGAAGAGAGTTGAATAAATCT
>NW_011189776.1:0-726 GCF_000146605.3 Meleagris gallopavo | reverse complement strand
CTCCACCCACGACAACGGAAGGTAATTGTCTGGCCTTGCTGTCACGTGTTCCCTTGCAGAGGGAGAGGTGAAGGCCTGTGAGCGCCTGAACGTAGGCTTTGTGTATGGGCTGAGGGCCGGGTGTGATTGCTGAACGTTCCTTAATGGAGCAGGAGCCCAAGGTAGTCCTGACTCTTGCTGTTTGGAGGCAAGGTGAGTGCATTAGTTGAGGGCAGAAGGTCCCCTGTTCCTTGACACTGCGCGTTTTTGGAAAAGGTTTTTTTCAGCTAGGTGCAGCTGGTAGTCTTAGGCCGCCATTGGTCTGACTGGAAGTCTTCCTTTTGCTGCTGCGATATCTTGTCCTCAATCTAGAGAGAACATTCCCTTATGAGGCGTCTCGTGTAGGCGCAGTGGGCTTTTGTGGGGGGCACTATGGTTTCTGGTGCTTGTAGGTCACAGACATTCAGACGTTCTGCCCTTTCTTCCCCTGCGCTCGTGTGCAATTCTTTTTAGTTCCTGCAGTGATTCTCTGTGGGTGGTGTGTATGTTCACGTCCTGCGGATGGAGCATAAGCGTTTGATTGGAAGGCAGACGTTTCTGTACCATGGGGCGTTTCTGAATTGCTTGTTGAGAACAGGTTGAAGGAGGCAGCCTTCTGGCTGTGGCGTGGGCAACCAAGAAACATAGAAAAGCAGTTGGAGATAAGTGGCATGGCAAGGACAAATGCGGTAGAATGGTTTTGAAGAC
>NW_011189775.1:0-690 GCF_000146605.3 Meleagris gallopavo | reverse complement strand
GCTGGTAGTCTTAGGCCGCCATTGGTCTGACTGGAAGTCTTCCTTTTGCTGCTGCGATATCTTGTCCTCAATCTAGAGAGAACATTCCCTTATGAGGCGTCTCGTGTAGGCGCAGTGGGCTTTTGTGGTGGGCACTGTGGTTTCTGGTGCTTGTAGGTCACAGACATTCAGACGTTCTGCCCTTTCTTTCCCTGCGCTCGTGTGCAATTCTTTTAGTTCCTGCAGTGATTCTCTGTGGGTGGTGTGTATGTTCACGTCCTGCGGATGGAGCATAAGCGTTTGATTGGAAGGCAGACGTTTCTGTACCATGGGGCGTTTCTGAATTGCTTGTTGAGAACAGGTTGAAGGAGGCAGCCTTCTGGCCTGTGGCGTGGGCAACCAAGAAACATAGAAAAGCAGTTGGAGATAAGTGGCATGGCAAGGACAAATGCGGTAGAATGGTTTTTGAAGACGTGAGAGGGGTATAGAGAAGAGTTTCAGTAGTTGTACTGGAGCCCCAAGTGAGGTGGCAGGAAATTAGTTGTGGCGGGAAATCGGGCCTGCTAGTTTGCTGCACTGGGTCCGGTAGTGGTTCCACGCAATAGAACGTGACAGCCAAAGGTAAGGAAGAGTGAAGCCTAAGGATGATCGGAGTGCATTCATCTGGCTTAAGGGCTGCGGAGTTCTTGTAGCCTGAGCATTGTTTTCACT
>NW_011189774.1:0-712 GCF_000146605.3 Meleagris gallopavo | reverse complement strand
TTGAATGCCTCCAGGGATGGGGCATCCACAGCCTCCTTGGGCAACCTGTTCCAGTGTGTCACCTCCCTCTGAGTGAAAAACTTTCCCCTACTATCTAACCTAAACCTCTCCTGTCTTAGTTTAAAGCCATTCCCCCTTGTGCTATCACTATCCACCCTCGTAAACAGACGTAAACGGAGGTCAGGTGCTCCTCTCCCATCCTTTTGACCCCTTCAGTCCAACAGCAATGAATATGGGATTAATTTCCTTTATTCCTATGTAGGCAAGAAAATAAAAGAATATCTGATAGCACAGAGCAAGAGATTTGAACCTTTTGCTTTTACAGCTCCCGTAGCAGTGTCTCTGTTTGTCCTCTCCTCCTCAGCAACACAGTGTTCTCCCTGACGCAGAATCACAGAATTGTAGGGGCTGGAAGGGACCTCTTGAGATGATCGAGTCCAAGCCCTGTGCCAAAGCAGGCTCCGTAGACCAGGTTGCACAGGTTGGCGTCCAGGCAGGTCTTGAACATCTCCAGACAAGGAGACTCCACAGCCTACCTTGGCAGAAGTTCCAGTGCCCTGTCACCCTCACCGTGAAGACGTTCTCTGCACGTTTGTGCAGAACTTCCTATTTTGGCCGTTTCCCGTTGTCCTATTCACCACGCACGGCTGGAAGAGCTAGGCCTTGTTCCTTTGCCTCCGTCACCTTAGATAGAGACATTGATCAGATCCCT
>NW_011189773.1:0-830 GCF_000146605.3 Meleagris gallopavo | reverse complement strand
ATCGAGTCCAAGCCCTGTGCCAAAGCAGGCTCCGTAGACCAGGTTGCACAGGTTGGCGTCCAGGCAGGTCTTGAACATCTCCAGACAAGGAGACTCCACAGCCTACCTTGGCAGAAGTTCCAGTGCCCTGTCACCCTCACCGTGAAGACGTTCTTCTGCACGTTTGTGCAGAACTTCCTATTTTGGCCGTTTCCCGTTGTCCTATCACCACGCACGGCTGGGAAGAGCTAGGCCTTGTTCCTTTGCCTCCGTCACCTTAGATAGAGACATTGATCAGATCCCCTCTGCGTCTTCTTTTCTCAAGACTGAACAGAGCCAGGTTGCTCAGCCTTTCCTCATAAGAGAGGTGCTCCAGGCCCTTGATCATCTTCGTGGCCCTCCGCTGGACTCTTTCCAGGAGATCCCAACCTTTTTTTGTACCGGGGAGCCCCGAACCGGGCGCAGTACTCCGGGTGAGGCCTGACCAGGGCAGAGAGGAGGGAGAGGATCACCTGCCTTGACCTGCTGGCCACGCTCCTTTGAATGCCCTGTAGGATCCCATTGGCCTTCTTGGCCACCAGGGCACCCTGCTGGCCCATGGCCAACCTGTTGTCCGCCTGGACCTCCAGGTTGCGCACCGCAGAGCTCCTGTCCAGCAGGTCGTGTCCCAACCTGTACTGATAGTTGCGGCTATTCCTTCCAAGGTGCAAGACTCGACACTTGCTTTTGGAAAACCTCATCTGTTTTCTGAATCTTGCATTCCGCTGTCCTCCTTAGAAAAGTAGTATTTTCTCCCTGAGCTCGTTGCCGCTGTTTTGTTGTTAGGCCCATCTCCCTACCTTTCACTACCT
>NW_011189772.1:0-694 GCF_000146605.3 Meleagris gallopavo | reverse complement strand
GGGCAAGGGCAAGGAGAACTCAACAGAAAAGGGCAAAATATACATCCAAAAAGACCGCAGCAGGAAAGGCCAAGGGCAAAAGCTGAGAAAACGCATCAAGAAACGGCACAATGGAAGGCCAAGGGAACATAGGATGGAAGCCCAGGCAAGGGTAAGAGAAAACATGGTAGGATCTGCCAAAATAGGAGGCGAAAGACAAGAAGGCAAAGAAGGCCAATGCAAAAGGTGGCCGATAGACCAAAACAAGAAGTCAAAGAGAATGCTGCTGGGAACGCCAAAACTGAATGCTGAAGACAATGTGGCAAAATAAAGCCAAGGATAAAGGCCAAGAGAATGTGGCATGGAATGCAAGAACAGGAAGGCAAGGGAATGCCCAGGCAAGCGCAATGGCCAAGAGAACGTGGAAGGAAATGCCAAGGATGATGGCCAAGAGAACACGGCACGGAATGCCAAAACTGAACGCTGAAATCAATGTGGCAAAAGAAAGCCAAGGGCGACGGTCAAGACAATGTGGCAAGGAACGCAAAAACAGGAGGGCAAGGGAATGCGCAGGCAAAGACAACGGCCAAGAGAAAGTGAAAGGAAATACAAAGGGCGATGGCCAAGACTACGCGGAAGGATACACCAAAGCAGGAGGGCAAGAGAACGCGGCAGGGAACGCCAAAACTGAGTGCTGAAGTGAATGCGGCAAAGA
>NW_011189771.1:1158-3330 GCF_000146605.3 Meleagris gallopavo | reverse complement strand
ACGGCCACAAAGGGGCACGAATCGCAGACTGGCCGGGGAAGGAGCACAAATCGCCTCCAACGGCGCTTAGGCCTTGCTTATGGGGTTGGGTTAGCCCTGCGGTACAAACAAACAAAGCAAAGCTAACCCAACCCCATAAGCAAGGCAAAGCTAAAACCAATTTGGTTCACATGAATTGATTGCGAAATTGAAACCAATTTAATTGAAATAACTTGGATGCACACAGTGAAATCACTGCAATTCTCAGAAAGGCCACAAAGGGGCACGAGGCTAGAAATGGCCTGGCAAGAACACAAATCGCATAAATAAGAAGCTTTCATTGGCCTGACAGTAGAATGGCCCAAAGGAGCGTAGTGGATGGTATCGCTGAGCTGAGGTCATTGGAATGAACTACAGTGAGACTCAGTGCCACAAATCACACCTTGCCTGTGACGACCTTGGACGGTGATAGGAGCTTCTGGAAGACTGAAAGGAAGACTAAGCAAAGGGAACATACCGGAAAATACGGGTAACTGCTCAACTGAACGGAGCTGGTGATCAGTGTATAAGACCTGAAAAGCTGATGCGGTCCCAGCAGGGAAATCATCAACTGGAAATGTGGAAGACATCTTCACCTGTAATACAGAGAGACACGGTTTACAAGGAGGAATGCCGACACAAACAACACTCACCGTAAGCCCACCACCACAAAACATGGAAGCCAAACGCCACCCCAAGAAATGGCTTCACAGTAAGATCAGCAGTACTGGAACAAGGAAGCTATAGGATTTTTCTTAGACTTACAAAGGAGATTACACATGGCTTTAGTGCCCAATTAAAGGGTAGGTTCAAGGTTAATTTGGACGGTTACTACAATTATCTATACAGTCATGCTTACAATTAGCACTGCACTTGAGATTCAGAGCTCATTAGGATGAAGGTATTAGCCTTAGGTATATTAGGATTACGCTCAGAGTGACTGTTAGGAAGGCCAGGGAAAAGCAAGACCGAAAGTCAAAGGGAACTGCTGAGGGAACACAAAAGAAGAGGAAAAAGGCATAGACGACACACAATGGAAGGCAACATCAAAGGCAAAGGAATAGCAAAAGCAGGCTGAACGCCAAAGAAAAGGCCTCGTCAAAGGTCAGGCCCTAAGAGAAGGCCGCAGAGAACGCCAGAACATAGACTAAAGAGAACACGCAAAGGAGGCCAAAATGGAGGGCGAGGTCCATGAGAATGCTACATGGAAGGCCAATGCAGAAGTTCAAGGGCAAAGGCCAAAGAGAACACAGCACAGAAGGCCAAAACCAAAGGCCAAAAAGAACACTGTAAGGGATGCCAAAACAAGAGGCCGAAGGGAAGGGGGCAAAGAAGGTCGGGAGCAATGGCGAAAGAGAACGTTAAAGGGAACGCCAAAACCGAGGCCAAAGAGAACATAACAGGGAAGGCCAGAACGAGGGGGCAAAGACAACGCTGTAGGGAATGCAAAAACAAGAGCCAAAGACAACGTGGCAAAGAAGGCCAAAGGCAATGGCCAAAGAGAACGCAGCCAGGAATACCAAAACTGAATGCCAAAAAGAACGTCGCGTGGAACGCTAGAAGGGAAAGCCAAAGGGAACGTTGCAAAGGCCAAGACTAATAGCAAAAGAGAAGATGGAAGGGAACGCCAAAACCAAAGGCCAAACAGAACGTCATGGGTAACCGGATGCAGACGGAACATGTCAAAGAAGGCTAAGGACAAAGGGCAAGAGAATGCCATAGGGAACGCCAAAACAGAAAAACAAGAGAACACAGCAAGGAAAGGGCAAAGGCACGGAGAATGCATGAAGAGTAAGACAAGCAACATTCGAGGCACCACGAAATGTAGAAATGAGCTCTGGAAACGCTACCTTGTGTCTAACTAAATAATAACTAAACACCGGTGGGTGTGCATTGCCCTTACCTGTTGAGCAGACAATTACCAATCAGCTAATAGAGTTCCAAAGCATTCCAGGAAATGCAGATTCCGGTTCCTTGCTGTTCCCATGAAGACCCACACATCTCCGTGCAGTCGTTACGGCACTCTGGAACACCGCAGCTCTGCTGCCACCTGTTGAACACAAACAAAAATGAAGGCACTGCCCCACATACAAAGAGCTGCATCCTCCATATGTGGCTCCAACAATGTCACAAGACAGTGCTGTGGATATAATT
>NW_011189771.1:0-403 GCF_000146605.3 Meleagris gallopavo | reverse complement strand
CTGTTCCCATGAAAATCCACACATCTCCATGCAGTCGTTACAGCACTCGGAAGCACCGCAGCTCTGCTGCCACCTGTTGGACACAACACAGGAATGAAGGCACTGCCCTGCTTATGTAGGGCTGCACCCCCGCATGTTGCTCTACTAACGACACAAGGGAGCATTAGGGATATAATTAATGCTATTGATAGGGTTGAAATTACAGTTAGTTTAACAGCAGTGTTCCGCACTACAAGTACAACTAGGAGCACTTTGAAAGAAAACATGGCATTAATTTAATGACAGCATTTAGGATAAAGACATTTATAATATTGGCTTCACGGTTACGATTTACAAGTACGCTCCAGGTTTAAAGTAATTATCATCAGAGCTCCCATTAAGCTATGGCTTCAGGCCAAGGTTA
>NW_011189770.1:0-979 GCF_000146605.3 Meleagris gallopavo | reverse complement strand
ACCATCAAATGTGTCTTCATAAATTGACTCCCTTATGCCTAATTCATGGATTATAATTTTTGAAGGTCCTCCATGGAGGACCACATCCCTGTATGTAGAGGTATATCAGATTTATTTGGCCAACTTGGCTATTTCTGAGCCATTCACCAAAACTCTTTCTGCCCCAGAATCCGAGTCTTAATAACCAGGCTGGCACACTTTCTCTAGGCTTCTGCCAAAATCGCTGTACTAAATCCATCAATTCCGTTGCCGTGTATGGCTGGGCTGTTACATGCAAATGAGTCTGGGCTGGGGGACACTGATCAGGCGGCACCCCTGCCGGTCTGTGCTGTATTTTGTTTTCTGACTTATGACAAGACGGACTTTTAGTGGATCTGTCAAAATTGGAGATTCGAGATCAAATTTAGATTTCTTATTTTCCTGATCAACAAAGTCGATTGATTCAGGAGTCTGGTCATCCTGTATTGAAATGTTACAAACTTGACCTACTGGAAGACGCAGAATTGGTTTCTTCCCTGTTAATATGCAAAGTTCTTGCTCCAACTTTTCGATACAGTCTTTCAAAAGTTGGTTTTCATTTTCTAGAGTATTATTCCTCATTTCCGCTGATTTAAAGCATGTTCTTCCCCTTGACCCATTTAAGGAAATTCTATTGGAAAAAGATAATGTAAAGTTAATATACTTGGCCTGGCTTGCCAAGTGTACAAATACCGAATATACCGATGTTATGGTACAGCAGTGTACAATTAACAAATATACAGACGTTAAGGTATAACAGAGAGCTGGGCTATGATGTTATTACACCAAAGCAGGAAGCAGAAATGACAGGTACGCTCACCCGTAACCTGGGCTCGTGAGGGAAATTCCAGTAGAGCTGATCTCCTGAAGAGATCCTTCCCCACTGGCAGTCAGCTCTCAAATGGGTCTAGGAGAGGTGCAGCCAGGCTCCACCCCTTCCTGCAGCACAGCTGAATTGCCT
>NW_011189769.1:2365-3353 GCF_000146605.3 Meleagris gallopavo | reverse complement strand
CCAGCTGGCTCTGGAACGCAGCCCCCACTCTTGTGCTCTTGTGACATGGCTGTGCCAGCTGCAGGCTGCTTCCTGGAGCTGGTGGCTGCCCTGGCAACGTGGCCGTGCCATAGCAGGGCTGGTGCTGCCTGCCATGGGGCTGCTGCCTTCCGCCGTCCGTGTAATAAATGATCAGTTGTTCATCCCTAAATGTCTGATGGTGCTTTGCCCATGTCTGCATGGCGTTCCCAGCCCTTGCCTTTCTCCCATCTCCACCTGGAGCCCAACAGGAGGTGATGAGAGGCAGGAGGAGCAGTGCCCCAGAGCACAGCAGTGGGAGGAGCGCCCCTTCCTTCCCAGAGTCCGAGCACACGTGGCTGAGTGCTTGCTGAATGCGTTTGGTTCCCATGGCTGGAAGGAGCACTTCTGATCTCGTGCTACCCAGGAGCCTCTGGAAATGCACCTGCCATTGCCAGGAACTCCTCTGAGCCCTTCCAGTGTGTAACCAATCAATGTGATGTAATGATCAATGTCATCACACTGGAGGTGTAGGGACAGAAGGACCAGTAGGATAGAAAGAAAGGTGCTATAAAAGATGGGAAGAAGATTGCTCACCCATATCAGTAGATTCCAAGTTCACAGGGGAAAGCTCCTCCAAGAAAGGATCGCCAGAAAGAGATCCTTCCCCAGTGGGAATCAGCCCCTCAGTGGGGTCCAGGAGAGGTGCAGCCAGGCTGCTCCCCTTCCATTTGCACAGCGGAATTGCCTTCACCTGTGCTCCCAGGGCTGAGCTGCTCCTTTCCCCGGATGCTCAATCGGAGCTTCAGGCCGTAACTCCACAGTTCCCATCCACTGCACCCCTTCACAGCAGGAACCAAAGATTGAGTCAGCTGGAAGGTGAGCCTTCCCTCGTACAGGGATCCAACACACCAATTTGTACAAGTGCCCATCGCGGTGCAGGTTGACACAATCTGAGACCGCTGATGATGGGTTTGTGGCTGAAGTTCAT
>NW_011189769.1:0-476 GCF_000146605.3 Meleagris gallopavo | reverse complement strand
TCTCAAAGGCATCGTCGTGTGTTGCCTCCTTCATTCCTGATTCTCTAGGATGATTGTGGAGTTGCTCCATTGAGCTCCGTAGACCAGTATTTATCAGCAGCTCACTTTTGTTGGGCCATGAGTCTGCACGCCGCCACTGGCCACTGAGTGAGGGAATGGTTTGCATCAGGATGTGGCACGCAGCCTTTGTCTGAGAGCCAGGCGAGTGGCAATGGATGCCAGTTCAGGAACCTCAGGCCCATTAATGAGCACGCTTTCGGCCCCCCCGTCCCATCATCTCAGCAGCCAAGCTGCTATGCTGTCTCGTGGTCTTTGCTTCAGTTGTTCTGACAGATCCATGAGCTGTGCTACATGTAATGTGGCCAGTGCAGGGGGCCACTCTCCGGGTGCCAACGCTGGAGGTCTGTCTTGGAACTTTTTGGTCTTCTGAGTCATTCCTGGCCTTCTTTCTAGAGGATCTGAGGTTTGCAGATCCT
>NW_011189768.1:0-469 GCF_000146605.3 Meleagris gallopavo | reverse complement strand
GTGACCAGCAGGGCGAGGGAGGTGATTCTGCCCTCTGCTCTGCTATGGGAGGTGTGCCAGCCTACAGCAGGGGGTTGGGGCTGGGTGAGCTTCAAGGTCCTTCCAAGCCAAACCATTCTGTGATTCCATGATATACAGGTGCATAAATAGGAGGAGATGGAGAAAATAAGGAAACCTCCCCAAGGTTCCCAGTCTGGATGCCACGAGATGGAAGAAGCAGCACGGGTGTAAGGAATGAGAAAGTTTATTCTGAAGGTTGTGCAAATAGTCTTTAATTGCGTGCTGGCTTCTCGGTGGTCGTCTGGGGGTCGAGGCAGGAAGGCTGGCAGTCTTGGTGGCTCCTCAACTTCCATCCCGGTCTCAGCAGCGCTCGCTTACGGTGCTTCCTTCTGTTCTGGACGTGGTGCCTGTGGTATTTCTGCATTGGGCCCATCCATCCCTTTTAGGCTCTTGTTGCGTCCTGGTCTTC
>NW_011189767.1:0-668 GCF_000146605.3 Meleagris gallopavo | reverse complement strand
GGCAGATTCAGCAAGGGCCCTTCTCTTCTCTGCTGCCCTCCCTTCCTCTGCTCGGAGGTGGCACGAGGGCAGGGAGCAGGCCTGCTCTCCGGCACTTGGTCCCTGCGGCCAGAAGCTCTTTGGCCGGGGGAAGCCTCGGGGGAAGGGGGAGAGGCATGAAGGCTGTGCTTGTGAAGCAGAGGGGACGAGCTAAGCAGCTAGCTGCCTTACCCGGCCTACGCTGTAGTCTGCCGGCCCGGGCTTCGCTGCTTTGCCCTCCGCAGGTTTTGGTCGGGCCGCCATGGTGTACGCGGGCGCCCTGGTCTTGTAGGCATCCACAGCGACTTTGGGCAACGCCGCAGGACCCGGAGTCTGCAAGAGAGTCATGGGTGCACGGGGCTGGGATCACATTCAAGGCTCTCTCTTTCCCTGCAAGTCTGCGTTAAGCAAAGGTGCTTGGGGCTCGGAAGCCCCTGTGGCACAGCTAACACGGAAAAGAGGAGCAGCAAGGGCTCACCTTGGCAAGGTCTTCGTCAAAGCGGCCGCGCTGGCTCCTTCCCCTCATGGAGTAGCAGGGGCTGGCCGACGTGCAGGCTGTATTGGGGCCCATCAGCCTGGGCAGTGTGTAGGTGCCGGGACCTGCAGGAGGAGCAGCAGAGAGCGTGTGCGCAAGGGGCTGGAGGAGACGG
>NW_011189766.1:0-468 GCF_000146605.3 Meleagris gallopavo | reverse complement strand
GCGACTTTGGGCAACGCCGCAGGACCCGGAGTCTGCAAGAGAGTCATGGGTGCACGGGGCTGGGATCACATTCAAGGCTCTCTCTTTCCCTGCAAGTCTGCGTTAAGCAAAGGTGCTTGGGGCTCGGAAGCCCCTGTGGCACAGCTAACACGGAAAAGAGGAGCAGCAAGGGCTCACCTTGGCAAGGTCTTCGTCAAAGCGGCCGCGCTGGCTCCTTCCCCTCATGGAGTAGCAGGGGCTGGCCGACGTGCAGGCTGTATTGGGGCCCATCAGCCTGGGCAGTGTGTAGGTGCCTGGACCTGCAGGAGCAGCAGCAGAGAGCGTGTGCGCGAGGGGCTGGAGGAGACGGGAGCAGCAGAGAGGGGCAGCCTGCCCAGCCTGCTGCTGGGAGGTCTCGCACCTCTGCCAGTCCCTCCCTCTACTTTGGCACTGGGCCCGTGCCGGCAGCTCTGAGCCCGAGCAGCTGGA
>NW_011189765.1:0-581 GCF_000146605.3 Meleagris gallopavo | reverse complement strand
GCAAGTCTGCGTTAAGCAAAGGTGCTTGGGGCTCGGAAGCCCCTGTGGCACAGCCAACATGGAAAAGAGGAGCAGCAAGGGCTCACCTTGGCAAGGTCTTCATCAAAGCGGCCGCGCTGGCTCCTTCCCCTCATGGAGTAGCAGGGGCTGGCCGACGTGCAGGCTGTATTGGGGCCCATCAGCCTGGGCAGTGTGTAGGTGCCTGGACCTGCAGGAGGAGCAGCAGAGAGCGTGTGCGCGAGGGGCTGGAGGAGACGGGAGCAGCAGAGACGGGCAGCCTGCCCAGCCTGCTGCTGGGAGGTCTCGCACCTCTGCCAGTCCCTCCCTCTACTTTGGCACTGGGCCCGTGCCGGCAGCTCCGAGCCCGAGCAGCTGGAGCCGCTGCGGGCCGAGAGGTGTTGGTCACGCGAGAAAGCTTGCGGCCCCAGCGCTGCGCAGGCTGTGCAGTCGGCCCGCTGCTGGTGCTGAGCAGCAGCCCGTCCCTGCAGGATGCTCAGGCTGAAGGGCCTGCCTTTGCCAGGGTCAGCGTACCTGGAGGGCGGTCTGTCCGCAGGGGCTCCCGCCGGAAAGCCATGGACTGC
>NW_011189764.1:0-436 GCF_000146605.3 Meleagris gallopavo | reverse complement strand
TGGACCTGCAGGAGGAGCAGCAGAGAGCGTGTGCGCGAGGGGCTGCAGGAGACGGGAGCAGCAGAGAGGGGCAGCCTGCCCAGCCTGCTGCTGGGAGGTCTCGCACCTCTGCCAGTCCCTCCCTCTACTTTGGCACTGGGCCCGTGCCGGCAGCTCCGAGCCCGAGCAGCTGGAGCCGCTGCGGGCCGAGAGGTGTTGGTCACGCGAGAAAGCTTGCGGCCCCAGCGCTGCGCAGGCTGTGCAGTCGGCCCACTGCTGGTGCTGAGCAGCAGCCCGTCCCTGCAGGATGCTCAGGCTGAAGGGCCTGCCTTTGCCAGGGTCAGCGTACCTGGAGGGCGGTCTGTCCGCAGGGGCTCCCGCCGGAAAGCCATGGACTGCACCGGTGGGCACTTGAAGACGTGCCTGTTGGCTGCCTCGGTGCGGTAGTCACCTGGGG
>NW_011189763.1:0-994 GCF_000146605.3 Meleagris gallopavo | reverse complement strand
GTCCGGGGGTGACGGTGGTCTCCGTCGTGGGTCGTCCGCAAAGGTGGGCGCCCGGAGCCACGCACTTCCCGTTCCTGGTGATGGCGGGCGCCACAAAGTAGCAGGGACCCGGCCCACAGCTCTCGGCCGCAGGCGGTTTGGTCCCGCGAAACGTGTACGCGGGGGCACGGGCTTTGGTGGGGCTGTGGCCCACGAAACCTAGAAGGAAAAGCAGACGAGAGCACACCCCTGTGCAGCTGCACCTTTCAAGCTCCTGTGGAACAGGCGCAGTTAGGCGCCCGGCCCCCTGACATTCCCTTCCCGCGTGACTTCCTCCTCCCAGACCAACGGAGGCGAGCCGTGCGGGGCACAAGAGTCAGACCCTGAGTGCAAACACCTGCGCCAGTGCCTTGCAAAGTCACGGGAAAAAGAGATTGGAGCTTTGGCCAGCACGCTGCTGTAGCCAGCCGTTTCCAAAGGCCTTCCCGCACCACGCGTGCAGGCGCTCCATAGCGAGAGCCCCTGGAGCGCCTCCGTGCAGCTGCCAAGCCGAGTCTGCGGGAGGCTCCGACAGGACGGGGAAAGGCTCGGGAGCTGCTCTGCCCCATGACGTCCCCGATGCGCGTCCCGCCCTGGGGATGGTCGCCGTACCTGTTGTCCCCGGGATGGAGTACTGGGGCCCGGGGCGGGGGAACTGGGCCGAGATGAGGCCGCGCGGGCGATGAGGTCTCCACGTCCCCACCCAGGCTCCGTCCATGCTGGCAGGCATGTGCCTCCAAACCTAAAGGCGAGAGCAGAGCAGTTAGTGATGGGCTGCCCCGTCAGAGGCCGCGGGTGAGCTTTGCTTCCCGCCCCCCCGCCCCTCGGAGCCCAGAGGGGCAGGCAGGAGCGGGCCGCCTCCTTCGCTCAGCCGCGAGCTGCTGTCCGTCCGCCACGTGGCTTGCAGCTCCCGAGCCAGAAGGGCCGGCAGCAATTTCTCCTGCTCACGGCAGTCCTGCCGGTCTCGTGCTGCACG
>NW_011189762.1:23393-24378 GCF_000146605.3 Meleagris gallopavo | reverse complement strand
AGTGGGATCAAGTGCACCTCAGCGAGCTTGCAGATGGCATCAAGCTGTGGGGTGAGACCAACACGTCCGAGGGACGGGACGTCATCCAAAGAGACCTAGACAGGCTCAAGCAGCTCAGGGCATCCAGAGGAGGGCCACAAAAATGACCCACGGGATGGAGCACCTCCCTTACGAGGGCAGTCTGAGAGAGCAGGGGCTGTTCAGGCTGCAGAAGAGAAGGCTCTAAGGAGACCTGCAAGCGGCATTTCAGTAACTAAAGTGGGTCTCAACGAAAACAGCGGACAGATTCTTTAGCATGGTCTGTTGTGACAGGAAAAGGGGAATTGGTTTCAAACTCAAAGAGGGGAGATTGAGATTGGATATCAGGAAGAAGTTTGTGACAGTGAGGGCAGTGCAGCACTGAAGCAGGTTGTCCAGAGAGGCTGTGGTCCCTCATGGCACAGCCAAGGCCAGGCTGGACCAGGCTCTGAGCAACCTGATCTGGCTGCAGATGTCCCTGCTCATTACAGGGATGTTGGCCCAGCTGACCTGTAAGTGTTCCTTCCAACTCAAACAATTCCATCGTTCGCACACAAACTTTCTTCCTCTGTGGGTCCTGCCAGGTGCTCAGGCAGAGGGAATCCCGCCGTCAGCATGCCAGCCTTGCACTTCTGTTGTCCTCTCAGGCACACTGGCAAGCGTGATCCTACATGCACAGATCCCAGCCGTGAGACATGGCTGTCCTACCAGGTACTTCAGGCAGAAGTGAGCCCACGGCTCCTTTCTGTGACAGGTTCCTGGGGTTGGTCTGTTGGGAATGGCTGCAAGAGCAGGGCGGCCATGAGAATATGTACGATCATAGCTGGAGCAGCGGCACAGAGTGCATCCCATGAGAAAATACTAGGAGTTAGATAGGAGTCAAACGTCCTTGGGGCAGCATGTAAACAGCTGTGCTCTGTGGATGTGTGGGGGCTGACAAGGAAACTGGCTTAGCAGCTGACTGAGC
>NW_011189762.1:5066-5869 GCF_000146605.3 Meleagris gallopavo | reverse complement strand
AGAACAGAAGGTTGCTGTGGGTGTCATCCCAAAGGCTTGCTCAAGTCTAGATACATGACGTCAGTGTCTCTGCCCTCCTCCACTGACACAGTTACGCCATCACAGAAGGCCACTAGATTGATCTGTCAGGATCTGCCCTTGCTGAAGCCGTGCTGCTTCTCCCGTATCACATCCCATTCTTCCATGTGCCTTAGCACAGCCCCCAGGAGGATCTGCTTCATCATCTTTCCCAACACAGAGTTGAGGCTGAGTCCATTGACTCAGCTAACCTGAGGCCAGTTTCCCTAACCCTAATGGAATCCCTTGACGAATATGCTTGGAAGGCTAAAGACACCCCGAAAAAGGAATATAGGATCAACACCTGCTGGATTGTTCCCTCATTTTTGAACCATATTAACAAAGCCCAGGAAGGGCGAGTCGCTGTCTTGTTTTATTTTACAGAAGATCCCCGGGGGACCTTGATCGGACACAGAAAGGCTGATAGCTGATTTTAACCATCTGTGGTTTGTGGCAGAAGAGTTGATCATGCTCGAATCCTGAATATGCCTCTGGATGACATTTTGTGGTTGCAACAGTGTTATGTTTTGCGTCGTTGTGGGTGTGGGTGGTGGTTGATGTCAGTCCTTGGATCTGTGAAACTTCACAACTGGGTTCGGAGTTCTTAGAGATCATCCTAGCTTCCTGACACACCCTGCACAGTGATCGCATTTCTTTTGAGCCCTTCTGTCAGCCCTTTTTATCAAACTGGTTATGATTTGCATGTAAGTCCTCCAAATGTAAGTGTTTCCAAATTCCTAACAAAC
>NW_011189762.1:3007-3696 GCF_000146605.3 Meleagris gallopavo | reverse complement strand
AACCGTTGTCCCGTAAGCCCCGGGCATCTCCCTAAAATCTACCTATCGGCGCTGGAAGGGCTGCACTGCCCACGGCCGGCTCCCTTTGCTATTTGCTTCGTTTATTCTTTACTTCAGCTCGTGGCAGACATCACTCATGCAAATGGCTGATCAAGCAAGCATCAGCGGTTCCCAACGCACTGATGTTTGAAAGGCTTCAGGAAGCGCTGGCGCATTCCTGCGTGCAGCGGTGAGGAAAAGGAGTAACAAGAAAGCATACATATAGGTGTTGAGTTGATTTTATTGATGACTTACTCCAATTGCTAACATTCAGGAGTAAAATGGGCAAAAGCCCAAGTCGATAGATGGAAATGGAATCAAGTGGAAACCGGCAGTTGATTGGTGTCTTCCCGTCCCCTCCTGTCCCAGGCAAGCAAAGGCGGCCTTTTATTCCACAATCAGAGGGGTTGTGTAGAGGGAATGCCGGATTCCAAAAGTGGATGCAGGCGCCTGGGGCTTGATCAGCGTCACCTGGAAGGGCGAAAAGGAAAGGCAGATTCAGCAAGGGCCCTTCTCTTCTCTGCTGCCCTCCCTTCCTCTGCTCGGAGGTGGCACGAGGGCAGGGAGCAGGCCTGCTCTCCGGCACTTGGTCCCTGTGGCCAGAAGCTCTTTGGCTGGGGGAAGCCTCGGGGGAAGGGGGAGAGGCATGA
>NW_011189762.1:0-1682 GCF_000146605.3 Meleagris gallopavo | reverse complement strand
AGCCCAGAGCGGCAGGTAGGAGCGGGCCGCCTCCTTCGCTCAGCCGCGAGCTGCTGTCTGTCCGCCACGTGGCTTGCAGCTCCCGAGCCAGAAGGGCCGGCAGCAATTTCTCCTGCTCACGGCAGTCCTGCCGGTCTCGTGCTGCACGCCCCTCGCCCGCAGTGGAGCTAAGCCCGCATCCCGCGGCCGGGCTCTGCAGCCTGAGGTGTGCTGGAGCTCTCCCTCACCTCTGTGAGCCTTGGAGGACGAGCGCGACGAGGCTGAGCTAGTCTGCTGCTGGGCTGCTCTCGGGCACGGGGCACGGCGAGCGGCTGCGGGCAGCGCAGCTCACGAATGAGGCGCCTGGAGCCAGCGGCCAGCTGTCCTTGGGGAGGGCCCGGCGTCGTCACGGCAGTGCATTGTGACAGCACGGGGCTCCGGGTGATGTCATCTGCGCTGTGACATCTGCTGGCTGGCCCGGAGCCACGCCCTCCACGCCTTTTCGGCCTCGCACCCCAGCCAGGAAAAAGGTGTAGCGCACGCTGCCGACACCTGCGGATGGACTGAGCTCTCGGCTCCAGCCCCGTGCTGCCCGGGGCTCCTGGGGCTTGATCAACGTCACCTGCAAGGGAGAGATTACATTACTTCGAACCTAGTGGAACACTGTTGAGAATGACACTCTGTTCTTTGGAGCTGTATAGATCTCTATCTATACATATATACACAAGAGCTTGAAAGCACAGCTGGGTCACCCGTCTGGTGTTTGTATACAACGCGGCACGGTTTGAGCCTTAAAAGTTACGCTCCTGAGGGTGCTAATGTGTTTTTGCCACCCACTGCCTTCCCAGGGAATCTGTCGATGGGCAGAGAGATGTTTCAACAGGTTCCCAAGCTTCCCTCCTCCCACGCTTTTCCTTTTCTCCTCCTCACCGTTTCTGGACGTTTCTGGAACGTCCCAACCAACACAATCACATTGTTCACTCTGTCACGTTTTCGGAACGTGCTTTTCATGATCGGTATCAGATCCTCCCCAAAGGCGGCTAACATCGAGCAGCAGAGGCTGTGGAGGAACCCAGGAGAAAACTTAGAGAAGCGGACACTCCCATGCCACGGAACTCCCCTCCCAGGCTCCTGCAGAACCCTGGGAGGTTAGGCAGGTATTGAAGAGAGGGAAGGTTGCGGCCCCAGCAGACCCACAGAGCCACAAATCATTTGGGGCCTGGCCCAACAGCAGACGAAGGAGTTTGAGGAGCTGCTTTGTCAACAGTCAGCACTGAAGGGCGGCTCCCTTTAAACCTCGACTACCAGTTCAAACCGGATGCTTCAAGGAAAGGCCTCCTCCACATCACGTGCTTCTGATGCCACTCGGAGTAAGCGGCTTGTGGTGATTACACCACGGGCTCAGAGGGGAAACCGCGATCGTCCAGGAGTTTTTGAAAGCGGCCCGGGAGGTCTTTTCCAACCTCAGCCATCCCTTAGCGTGAAACTAAGCAGGCCCGCAAAGCCGAGCAAGGAGCGCCACGAGCACGCAAAGCCTGCAGGGGACACCACAGCATCGCCTCCCGCTAAGCCTTAACGCAGTTAAGATCCGCATGCGTAACCCGCGCCATCGCAGCAGCGCTCCTGCGGAGACACAAAGCCCTCGTCTCCTCCAGGAACGCACCACGCCCCGGGGTATCCACGTGTGCTGAGAGCTGGCAGAG
>NW_011189761.1:0-839 GCF_000146605.3 Meleagris gallopavo | reverse complement strand
TTCAACCGCTTCAGCACACACAGGCATCGTGTTGCAGCGTGAGACAAAGCCTGGAATGGCACCAGTGCCCTCTGAAGTGCAGCAGGGCTGAGCTCAGCAGGCTGAGGGCAGCACTGACCTGTAGTGAGGAGCGGGCAGCTGCTGGATGACGGCCCGCATTCTGGCCAGCCGCTCCTCATCTGTGGCGGCACAAACAGCAGCCTGGAAGAGTGCAGAAAGAAAGTGAGACACAAATGAGGCTAGAAACCTGCCGCAGGGTGGGGAACTATGGGGACAGTGTGCTGTTGGGCAGCACCGAGGCACATTTTCTGCCTCCCAAGAGGCCACTGGGGAACAGAGCGGCACGCAGCTGGTGCCACCGAGGGAGGCCAAGGAGTCCAAGCACTGGGCCGCTTTACAGCCTGGGTGGGCAGCTCAGCTCCTCGCACTGGGCATTCATCTCCAAGTACACTTGGCTATTCATCCCATTCCCGTTCTGTAAGTAGGTGGGGAAGAGCAAAAAACAAAAACCACATGGAATTCTCGCAAGCACTGTGAATGTGGAAATAACCACCTCCTGGCACCAGCAAAAGTGGCATCAGTACGATGCAGGACGTGGCAAAGACATGCGAGTCAAGCTGATGGGGCTAACAGAAAAAGGGCCTCAGAGCTGGGGCACTGCTGCAGCCATCTCCCCAGAGGCCCAGGGAAGAGGAAAAGGGAAGACGTTGCCTTGTGCTTACCGAGAACTTGTCGTACAGCTGGTGGGTGAGCAGAGGGTTCGGGAGCTCCCTGAAGTACATCTTGCAGAGGGAGCTCACGCTGTGAATGTCGCGGACGGTCAGCTCGGGAATGTGCTC
>NW_011189760.1:0-606 GCF_000146605.3 Meleagris gallopavo | reverse complement strand
CTCCCCAGAGGCCCAGGGAAGAGGAAAAGGGAAGACGTTGCCTTGTGCTTACCGAGAACTTGTCGTACAGCTGGTGGGGGAGCAGAGGGTTCGGGAGCTCCCTGAAGTACATCTTGCAGAGGGAGCTCACGCTGTGAATGTCGCGGACGGTCAGCTCCGGAATGTGCTCAGACTCAAATTCACAGCTGGACAGGAGGACACAAAATGGTTGAGAAAGAGGAAAGCAAGTAAAAGCCACCCACCTGCAGTCCAGCTGTGTCAGTCGCAGCACTCTTACCGGAGGCGCTGGACGTTGGACGCGACGCCGGACAGGCGGTATATCCCCCTGCACCACGCCATGCTGCTCAAGGAACTCAGCGCAGCTCTGGAGGACCTGGGGGACTAAAGAACACGTGCCAGCGCTTAGTGGAGCTCCTGAGTCAAGTCCTGCTTCAGCCTGTGCTCCCGTCACGTCCCATCCACTAAGCCCAGCCAGGCTTGGCTGAAGCACATACAAATTACTTGTCTCTTAGGAGCATTCGCCTCACTTTAGCCTTCAGCCATCAACTCCCACAGCAATGGGCTGTTCCTTACCATCGCGACCAGAGCGGAGAAGATGCTCTCCCA
>NW_011189759.1:0-1029 GCF_000146605.3 Meleagris gallopavo | reverse complement strand
GTTGCTGTGTTCTACTGTGCGTGTGGGAGAACAACTTGCCCCTTCCCACCCCTTTCTAGCATGACGAGTTACGATGCCCTGCAGAGCGAGACGCAGGTATTTCATCTCTTGCCAGGCGGCCCTCCCTGGGGGCTGCTGTACAGGGCTCTGCCTTTTAAGTCATGGCTGCCTCAGCAGCCAACCAACTTGCAGTGTCTTTTCCTGCTTTTGTTTCCTTTCTAATCCAAGTGTGAGAAGGTCCTTGGACTTCCAGCTTAAGTTGCAGATGTAGACACCCCACTGTGATTTTTTCAGCGATGCACTTTTGTGCACTGGGAACCCAGAGCGACTGGGGAGGGAACAAAGGGGACACTGAGGGCAACACTGGGGCCCCAGAGCCACTTGGCCAGGGACTGTGGGGACATGGGAGCGCAGATCCACCAGGGAGGGGACAACAGGGGGACGCTGGGTGCACCAAAACCACCAAGGGACATCAGGAGAACACGGGAGGAATGTGGGCTAATGGGGGCATCCCACTGGGGTTAGGGGCTCCTAGAAGTCCTGATTTTGGGGGAGGTGGTGTTCTTGGTGTTGGGAGGGTTAGGAGGTCTCTCACTGGGCCTATGTGAGTTGTTTGAGGGGGTCTTACTGGGGTTGGGAGAACTGGGGAGTCCCATTGTGGTTGGGGGTCCCGTTAGGTTGTGGAGCTCTCTGGGCTCCTGTTTTAATGGGGAGAGTCCTAAGAAGGGTTGGGCGGGTGTGTGCGTTCCCATGGGTCCTGTCTTTTTTCCAGGGGCCTTATTGGATTTGGGAGGAAATGGGGAGTTCCCACTGAGGCTGGAGTTCCTATTGGCATTGGGGGATTTTGGAGGGGCTGAGGGGGTCGAATGGAGGTTGAGGGGTGCTGGGGGGATGTGAGGGGACTCGAGAGGGGTTGGGGTCCCAGGGTTTGCAGTCAGCCCCCAGAGACCTGCAGCCTGGAGCTCCAGCCCCGCCCCTACCATCTTGTCCCCTGGCAGCCCCTCAACGACACCTCAGTGTCCCTTCAGT
>NW_011189758.1:0-742 GCF_000146605.3 Meleagris gallopavo | reverse complement strand
AAGGGGACACGTGATGCGCACAGGAGGTGACGGGTACATGGTCATGATGGCCTTGGAGATACCAGGATCCCCACGGGGTCCCAGAATCCCCTTGTGGGGTCAAGGTGGCTTTCAGTATCCCAGAACCAGCAATGGGGATGCCAGGAGCTCTGCCATGAGGACACCAGGACCCCTTGCAGTGCCTGAGGTGGCTTTAGGGATACCAGAAACCATCATGGGGCCACTGAGAAGCGATGTAGAGGGGAGCGTGGAAGGGACACATGAGGAGGTGATACGTAGGGACATGGAGAGGAATGGGAGGACAGACATGAGCAGGGGACACGGGAGGGGATGCATGAGGATCCTGCTGACACGTTAAGGAAAAAGTGACACGGAGCCAGAACATTTTTAATAAACAAAACCGTTTTTATAAAACAAAACCATTTCTATAAAACACAATTCTCTTCCCGTTTCCACTGGCCACCTCTGCCACCTCCTCCCCCAGACCCCAGGATGTCCTCAGCACGTCCCCAGACACCCCCAGTGGTGACCTCCATTTTGTCCCTGACACGTCCCCAGCCAATGTTTGGGAAATAGGATGAACTTCTGGACACCAGAACGAGCTATCGTGGAAATTACAGGGACTCAAACAAACCTGAGTTTTTCTGTATGGTTCCCCATCAGAGATTGATTTAAAAACAAGCAACTGTGAAATCTACCACATCCATGAGCTGTGCGGAGTGGAGCGAAGGAGGCGCGGGAG
>NW_011189757.1:0-469 GCF_000146605.3 Meleagris gallopavo | reverse complement strand
CAGTCCATAAAGCTCCACGCTCTCTCTCTGACGCTGCACCACACCAGGGGTCCCCTCTCAGCCTCGACCACCCTTGCTGCCTCGCTTAAGGCAGCCAGGGCTGCCGGCAGCTGCACCCAGGTGTGCAGCAGCAGCATCTTCTCGGGCCTGTAAGCTGCCTGCTCTGCCAGCAGCAGCCTCCTCCACACCTTCAAGAGGCAGAGTGTGTGCCGTGGGCGGTAGAGGCAGCAGACTCCCAGTACTTGCCCCGAGACCTCCGCAAACACCGCAGAAGTTGTCCGGTTGCAACACATGGCGGGCAAACTCTGTGAGCGTGCCCAGGCCCCGTGCTGCCAACACTGCTCAGGGAAAACTGGGCGGACGCTCCGTGACATCGAGGGCTCAGATTCCTGCCTCTGGTGGTTCCCGAACCAGGGATGTTGGAGTGCAGGTTGAGCTGCCAGAATTTGAAGAGTCTGCTGAGAGGGAA
>NW_011189756.1:0-773 GCF_000146605.3 Meleagris gallopavo | reverse complement strand
CAGAGACGCTTCCTGAGGACTTGCGGCGTATTGCGGGTGGTGGTCTGGGTACAAACTCCATGTGAAGCCTGTACGAGAGGAGAAGACAGCGACCGGTGAGACGCAGCACTCCAGCAATCCTTGTTGCTCTCTCTGATTGTCTGCTGCCGGGCACATTTTCATGCTGCATTGAGCGCGCTGCTTTCTAAAGTCTTGAGCAGGGTCAGTCGGGATAGGTGAGGGGGAAATAGTTTCAAAGGGCAGGAGGGAAGATTTGGATTGGATATAAGGAAGAAGTTTTTGACAGAAGGGTGGCGAGGCACCGGAACATCTTGCCCAGAGAGGCGGTGGGTGCCCGGACGGGCATTCAAGGTCGGGCTGGACCAGGCTCAGAGCAACCTCACCTGGGGGTAGGTGTCCCTGTTCCCTGCAGGGGAGTGGGACTGGGTGCCCCTTCGGGATTCCTTCCAGCTCAAATCATTCTATGATTCTATGACATATGCTCACGGGCAGGACAGTCATGGACACAAGGAACAAGCGCTCCAGAACGAGAGCTGAGCAGCTGCATCAAGCAGCAGCCACAGCCACCGCCATACTCACGTGGGAAAGACCACAATGCAGCCAGAGAGCACCAGGGAGGCCACCGGTGCCACCCGGGACACCACCGTGTCCAGCAGCCAGGGGGCCTGCAGGGCAGAAATGGGGAGGATGTGAGACGTCCTCGTCACGGCTGAGGCACTGGGGACACGAGGAGCCCGAGGCAGGGAGAGCTGACGGCAGCACAGCGCTTGCAC
>NW_011189755.1:0-579 GCF_000146605.3 Meleagris gallopavo | reverse complement strand
GCTCAGAGCAACCTCACCTGGGGGTAGGTGTCCCTGTTCCCTGCAGGGGAATGGGACTGGGTGCCCCTTCGGGATTCCTTCCAGCTCAAATCATTCTATGATTCTATGACATATGCTCACGGGCAGGACAGTCATGGACACAAGGAACAAGCGCTCCGGAACGAGAGCTGAGCAGCTGCATCAAGCAGCAGCCACAGCCACCGCCATACTCACGTGGGAAAGACGACAATGCAGCCAGAGAGCACCAGGGAGGCCACCGGTGCCACCCGGGACACCACCGTATCCAGCAGCCAGGGGGCCTGCAGGGGAGAAATGGGGAGGATGTGAGACGTCCTCGTCACGGCTGAGGCACTGGGGACACGAGGAGCCCGAGGCAGGGAGAGCTGACGGCAGCACAGCGCTTGCACGGCCCGAGGAGCTGCCAGCTCCTGGTGGGCCGTGTGCGGGCACTGCAAGGCTCACGGCTCTGCCCGAGCCACGGAGAAACTGCAGCTCACCTTGGAAGTAGCTCTTCTGAATTTCTCCTTCCCTGACAGCTTCTCCAGGAAGTCAAAGAAGAATTTCATTTGGAATGTCAAG
>NW_011189754.1:0-673 GCF_000146605.3 Meleagris gallopavo | reverse complement strand
CCAGAGACGCACCAGGGAGGCCACCGGTGCCACCCGGGACACCACCGGTGTCCAGCAGCCAGGGGGCCTGCAGGGCAGAAATGGGGAGGATGTGGGACGTCCTCGTCACGGCTGAGGCACTGGGGACACGAGGAGCCCGAGGCAGGGAGAGCTGACGGCAGCACAGCGCTTGCACGGCCCGAGGAGCTGCCAGCTCCTGGTGGGCCGTGTGCGGGCACTGCAAGGCTCACGGCTCTGCCCGAGCCACGGAGAAACTGCAGCTCACCTTGGAAGTAGCTCTTCTGAATTTCTCCTTCCCTGACAGCTTCTCCAGGAAGTCGAAGAAGAATTTCATTTGGAACGTCAAGCCATCAATGAGGAGCACGCCGATGTCCTTTAGGACAATGGCAATGTTCTCCCCGTTCTGCAGGCAGCCGGAGAGCAGGGACACGGTGCTCTGGATGCCGGTCCTGAGGGTCTGCCAGCTCAGAGAGGCAGCTGCGGCCGCCTTGCTGTATTTCAGGGGCTCCACCTTCCTATGGACTGAAAAATGCGAGGGACAGAGTTGATGATACGGTTGGGTTTCCACAGGTGCTTCCCTAGAAGTGCTTCTGGTGGACATCAGCCAGAACGGCCCCACGTTTGGACGGGCTCCTCAGAGGGGGAGGTTTGCTTTTGGGAATGGAGGCTGTGG
>NW_011189753.1:0-637 GCF_000146605.3 Meleagris gallopavo | reverse complement strand
GGGCCGTGTGCGGGCACTGCAAGGCTCACGGCTCTGCCCGAGCCACGGAGAAACTGCAGCTCACCTTGGAAGTAGCTCTTCTGAATTTCTCCTTCCCTGACAGCTTCTCCAGGAAGTCGAAGAAGAATTTCATTTGGAACGTCAAGCTGTCAATGAGGAGCACGCCGATGTCCTTTAGGACAATGGCAACGTTCTCCCGTTCTGCAGGCAGCCGGAGAGCAGGGACACGGTGCTCTGGATGCCGGTCCTGAGGGTCTGCCAGCTCAGAGAGGCAGCTGCGGCCGCCTTGCTGTATTTCAGGGGCTCCACCTTCCTATGGACTGAAAAATGCGAGGGACAGAGTTGATGATACGGTTGGGTTTCCACAGGTGCTTCCCTAGAAGTGCTTCTGGTGGACATCAGCCAGAACGGCCCCACGTTTGGACGGGCTCCTCAGAGGGGGAGGTTTGCTTTTGGGAATGGAGGCTGTGGCCCTTCACCCTGTCCACAAAGCCAGCAACAGTTTAATCCCCCCTCCTACCTGGCAGGGACTCCCTGCGGGGCTTGAGGTGGTGCGTGGCTATGAGGTTTGAGGCCAGGTGAAAGACCGGCCACCGCAGAGTCACGGTCCCATCCTCAGTCCGGACGTCCTTGGAGA
>NW_011189752.1:0-776 GCF_000146605.3 Meleagris gallopavo | reverse complement strand
ACGTTCTCCCCGTTCTGCAGGCAGCCGGAGAGCAGGGACACGGTGCTCTGGATGCCGGTCCTGAGGGTCTGCCAGCTCAGAGAGGCAGCTGCGGCCGCCTTGCTGTATTTCAGGGGCTCCACCTTCCTATGGACTGAAAAATGCGAGGGACAGAGTTGATGATACGGTTGGGTTTCCACAGGTGCTTCCCTAGAAGTGCTTCTGGTGGACATCAGCCAGAACGGCCCCACGTTTGGACGGGCTCCTCAGAGGGGGAGGTTTGCTTTTGGGAATGGAGGCTGTGGCCCTTCACCCTGTCCACAAAGCCAGCAACAGTTTAATCCCCCCTCCTACCTGGCAGGGACTCCCTGCGGGGCTTGAGGTGGTGCGTGGCTATGAGGTTTGAGGCCAGGTGAAAGACTGGCCACCGCAGAGTCACGGTCCCATCCTCAGTCCGGACGTCCTTGGAGATGGTGTCAAAGGAGCCGAAGGTGGGAATCCAGACCCCCTGCAAGTGAAAGAGAAAGGAAGGGCGGAAGGGTTATGGGGCGGCTGGAGAAAGTGCCGTAGGGAGTCCAAGGTAGGGACAGAGCTCAGGAGCCCTCTCCCGCTGAAATAGGAGCAACCTGTTGTTTGTTAATCAAATCATTTGTAAGCTTATCACTAGAAAATTGAGATAACAGCAGGGGCCAGTTTCCTACTACAGACATCCGGAAACACCAACAAACATAATGCTTTAAAATATGGAGCCCAGGGCTTATCCAGCTTTAAAGACGGTGCGTAAGGATGATGAACGG
>NW_011189751.1:0-683 GCF_000146605.3 Meleagris gallopavo | reverse complement strand
CCCGTCCTTGGACGGCCTGGAATGGGTGATCTCTGTACAGAGACCTGTAACTTACCGAAACCCTAAAAAATCAGGAAAGTAAGCAAAAGAAACTTCAGAACCCTGTAATTTTTGTGCACGAAGACCCGAACGACGACTCGAGGTGGTTGAGTAAGTATTGCAGTGTTGCAAGGAAATGCGTTCGGTCGGGGCTGGGAATCCTGGAGTGTGAGTGACTGAGAGGTCTCTGCCAGAGACCAAGCGAGTGTGGAGCCTTTAGTAGTGCAGTTCCCATAGCCCGCGAGGGCGTGGGTCACGAATAAGGGGAGCAAGTGTGAGAGTGAAAGGAGAGCACTCCAGAAGATGGGACAGAAGAAGAGCAAGCCTTCTGATCCCATGGGTGGTCCCAAGGGGAGACTACCAGATATACCGCCGGATAGCCCACTAGGACTTATGATTGAGTACTGGGGAAACTTTCCCTCGAGGAAAGGAAAGAGCAAAGAGAAAACGGTCCGTTATTGTATGGAGGTTTGGGGGAAAAACAAATCAGGGCAGATAGTTTATTCTGGCCGATATTTGGATCCTTTGAGGACTGGATATGCCAGGCCTTAAATATTGATGTTAATTCTAAAAAGCCATTTAGCGATGAGGAAAGCGAATACGCTAGTCTACGGACTGTGCCAGGAACCCGAACTTTTCTATTT
>NW_011189750.1:0-807 GCF_000146605.3 Meleagris gallopavo | reverse complement strand
ATGGGACAGAAGAAGAGCAAGCCTTCTGATCCCATGGGTGATCCCAAGGGAGACTACCAGATATACCGCCGGATAGCCCACTAGGACTTATGATTGAGTACTGGGAAACTTTCCCTCGAGGAAAGGAAAGAGCAAAGAGAAACGGTCCGTTATTGTATGGAGGTTTTGGGGGGAAAAACAAATCAGGGCAGATAGTTTATTCTGGCCGATATTTGGATCCTTTGAGGACTGGATATGCCAGGCCTTAAATATTGATGTTAATTCTAAAAAGCCATTTAGCGATGAGGAAAGCGAATACGCTAGTCTACGGACTGTGCCAGGAACCCGAACTTTTCTATTTAACCTTAAAGAAAAGAGACAAAAAGAAAAGATTAGAAAGGAGGAAGAAATCCCCTGGTCCCCTCCTCCTTATGTATCCCCTGAGCTTCCTGCGGCTCCCCAACCTGCCTCTGCACCCCAGGCTCCAGTAGAGGCTCCAGTAGAAGATGAGGGGATAGAGTGCGATGATACAGAGGAGTCAGATTATCCTGACTCACCTGGACTGCGAAGGAGAACCAGGAGCCAGACCAAACCAGAAGTTCCAGGGAGGAAAAGTTGTTCCCCCTTAGAGAAGTCCCAGTAACGGGACCTGGACAGCAGCTAGGAGTAGGGTACGTCTCTACTCCTTTGAATTCAGGAGATGTTAGAGAATTTAAAAGGGAAATGGGGAATTTACTAGAAGACCCATTGGGAGTTTCTGAAAGGCTGGACCAGTTTTTAGGACCAAGTCTTTACACCTGGGAAGAGTTACAATCTATATTAGGGATC
>NW_011189749.1:0-552 GCF_000146605.3 Meleagris gallopavo | reverse complement strand
ACAGCTGCTCAATGACTTGTGCACTCCCTGTTCTCCCTTCTGGCAGGGCAGTGTAAGAAACAGAAAACTTCCATAGGCTCTGTGAAGCACTGCTCAGCAACAGCTAAATCACCAGTGTGTTATCAGCACTGTTTTTGGTCACAAATCCAAAACAGAGCAGCAGATAGGCTCCTAGACTGAAAACTAACTGTTCTAGCCAATGCTAGTACACTTCCCTAATTTATGGAGGTGTTAAACTTCCACGATTCTTTTAAAGGTCTTGATTCCTCCTTTCTATTCTATTTTTTTATTTCAAGCAAAATTTTATAAACAAAACCAGCCCTATTTACTGGTATAGAATCATAGACTTTTCAACTATAGATGGATAAGGCTGTGTGAGGTTTTGCAACTTAAAGGGATGATGTTAAACTAAGCAAATATTTATGTAGACAAACTGAATATAATGGAGTTTGTAATAGCAGCACATGACCATTAACAACACAGAAACCATTCTGAAGACAATAACTATGAGACTAAAATGTAGAAACATCATTTATAATGTTAAATAACAAA
>NW_011189748.1:0-666 GCF_000146605.3 Meleagris gallopavo | reverse complement strand
CTGATAATCCTATCTCTGGCACAACCTGGAACCTCTCTGCAAACCTTGGCTGCCGTTCCCAGCACCGTTTCTTCCTTCCTCTCTTTAGAAGCAGTGTGGTGCAGTTCCCCGTGTTTGTGAGCAGCAGCCAGCAGGCTGCCAGAGACCCAACAGAGCTTTCAGCGCACAGAGGGACGCGATGGGGATGGACCGTCCTTACTGCCACGCAGAAGGGAGTTTCTGCAGTTCTCTGTTATGAAGAAAGAATAAAGGTTGGATGTTCCTTCTGAGTGGATGCAGTGCTGTAGGGGATGTCAGGTCACCATTCCCTTTGGGGTGCAGGAGGGAGCGGTGAGAAGCGACGTATTGGTTTGTGTTTTGGCTGTCAAAGAGGAGTTCTGTTTTTAGGAGCAGAAATACGGGCTATGATGGAAAACAGGAGGGAGAAGGCTCATACCTGGATAGTGGGCAGAGCTTTGGTGACTGTGGCCATTTGCAGTAGAAGTTTTGCTGTTTTGCAAAGTGGGGTTCAGAATGGCAGCTGATGATGAATGGGAGCCGCTCGAAAGACAGGTTTCCACGGTTAGCTGAGGGCACTGAGCTGCTTTAGCATGCAGTCTCTGCTCTTACTCAGCCAACAGCAATTCTCAAGGGGAATTCTGAGAACAGTAGGCTAAGCAATCATCT
>NW_011189747.1:0-565 GCF_000146605.3 Meleagris gallopavo | reverse complement strand
GATATTTCAGCATCACTCCTGCATCTCATATATCTGCTTACCAAACATCTGGAAGGTATTAAGCTGATCCAGTCTTCTTGATCCTACAAAGGGAAGTTTTTTTTCTCACAGATCCCAGAGGACTTTGTCTTGCTCAATCTTAGCCTGTGCCAGTTACAATCTGTTACAATCTTTTTCTACAAGTAAAAAAAGAAAAAAATAAGAAAAAAACAAAAAAAAGAGAAAAAACGAAAAAAGGAAAAAAAAAACAAAAAAAATCCCCATATGTCCTCAACATGGTCCAAAATGGCTCTGGATTCTTCAGGGTTTGGAGAAATGGGAGAGGACATAGTTGGAGTAAGTGAGAGGACAGAGTTTGCTCAGTGGCCTGCTGCCTGTCACCTCGGCACACAAAATGCTCCTTAAGAAGAGAAGGATTAAGAAAAACAACCATGCCCAGACTCTTGACTGAAGAGGTGATAGGTCTTTCCTTCAGCACCTGAGCCCTTTCCACCACACTGCTCACATCTTACCACTTTGTATCTTCCACTAAATAATTCAGCAAGTGTCAAAGAATGTCAGTGGG
>NW_011189746.1:0-493 GCF_000146605.3 Meleagris gallopavo | reverse complement strand
CTATGGCAATCTCATTGATAAGTGTTTTTCCTAGAAAAGCTTCTGATCTTTTTTGAAGTATATTTTCAACTAAAGGTATTATGGGCATTTTCCCAGCCACAGCCTGTTTCACAGCTTCCTACCCTCCACCCTTTTTCCACCCTTTTTTTTTTTCTTTTTTTTTTTTCTCATATTGAATTTGAAACACATGCTGACAAAATGAGTGGCTTGTGGCACAGGGAATTTGTGAAAACCTGGGAGTTCCTTGTTTGCAGTATTAGCTTGAGATGTCATCAACCCATGTGCACCCAGTTCATCTTGTTATATTTCATCGTGTACTTTGCTGTGATTTGGAACTGTGAGAACTTCTCCTGGTCTGCTGTTTATTTACCAGCCTTCCTTTGGTTTATTTTTTAATTACTTTCAGATTTTAGATGTCAGCACAAAAGCCACATCTGCCACAATTTATGTGCTGGAAGACAGTTTCATTAAATCCATTAAGGCGGAAGAGAAT
>NW_011189745.1:0-487 GCF_000146605.3 Meleagris gallopavo | reverse complement strand
ACTGTTATCCTCCTGCAGAGTGCCATCACACTGGCAGCATCAAAGGAAGAAGCCCACACAACAGAGCATACCGCAGTACACCCATGCTCCAAACGTCTGCCTAAAATAAAGGACAAGTTTACAAACCTGAAGCACCTCCAATGGCTTACTGACAGATTGCATTGTCTGCCCTTGCCAAAGGCTACATATAGCCCATGAAAAGCTGGCTCTTTCCCTCCGCAAAAAAACCTTATGGTCCCAAAGAAAGCACATAACCCTCATTCAAACGTTCCTCCACTCAACTTAAAGCACTACTAAAACCCATATCTTCATCTCAGCTCATCACCCTGCTGCAGTACCTGCAGTATCTACAAGCATTTCTCTGGCAAAAATGAATTCAAACCCATCACAAGGGATTTGGCACAGTTACGTGCTCCTGCCTACAACGAGAGCTGGCAGCAGTCACCTGTGAGGCTCTGCTGCTGTTCTCTTTATGCACAGGCACAAC
>NW_011189744.1:0-502 GCF_000146605.3 Meleagris gallopavo | reverse complement strand
TGCTGCAGTACCTGCAGTATCTACAAGCATTTCTCTGGCAAAAATGAATTCAAAACCCATCACAAGGGATTTGGCACAGTTACGTGCTCCTGCCTACAACGAGAGCTGGCAGCAGTCACCTGTGAGGCTCTGCTGCTGTTCTCTTTATGCACAGGCACAACCAGGTTCATACACCTCCCAGTGCAATTCTCACTCTGACTGGAAAGAAAAAGGAGGCTTGAAAAGCAGTCTGTGCAAAACAAACAAACAAAGCAAGAATTAGAAGCCAACAGCAGCGGTGCAGTGGTACCTGAAAGAATTGCTCCATCTTGAACAGCAGAGCAATCCAAGAAGTACGAGGGCATTCCAAACTAGACCACTTGGGACAGATTAACAACTGCAAGCAGTGGGTTCCAAAGTTCCAGACAGGAAATCAAAGCTGGAAAAACTCTGCACCTTTTCGTCTCTCAATCTTTAGTACATTGTGCATCACAAGGGAAGCAAGTCTTCACACACAGCTGGG
>NW_011189743.1:0-522 GCF_000146605.3 Meleagris gallopavo | reverse complement strand
TGGTATTCTATTTTACATTACTGTAACAGCACACTAATGTGACAGTATTACAACCATTTTACTACTGGGGATGTCTTGTGTCTATATGATTAAAGATCATTCTTTTTTTTATTCGAGCTCTTGACTACAACATTAGTCAGATATAATATGTTGCTTTCTGAATATATAGACATAAATTGTCATTTTTATCTTCTAGCAGTACCAGGCATTTTAAAGATCTTTAGGTATGTATTTTTAAGTTATCACATTTTCATAAACTGACACATTCAACCAGCTGAAAAATGTTTTTGTTTACTACTGTATGTATTAAATAAAAGCAAGATAAAGTACTATAGAAAGAACATGGAGGAAAAAAAACAAACAAACCCAAATACAGAAAACTTTTCCTCATTTTAAAGCAACAGATAATAAACCAAAAGAATGGTATGAAGCACTGTCATAATACTACAAATTTTTCATTTGTAACATCCTTATAGCAGATTTTTAATTTCACCCCATTTCTTGAGATACGCAATGAGAGTC
>NW_011189742.1:20539-21723 GCF_000146605.3 Meleagris gallopavo | reverse complement strand
AACTAAGTTACGCTAATGGTGGGGTTTTCCAGATTTCAGAGCCAGGTGCCTGAAACCAATTCCGGTTCTCCTCAAAGCAGAGCTGTTGGTCAGACTTGCTGGCACTAGATACTAACCATGGCAGTGAGATGGGCCGATGAGGTGTCAATCTCAGAGTCAGAGATGCTTTTGTAGTTCTTTTATGGCTGCACGGTAGGGAGCCCGTTTTGCAGGGGGTTGGACTCAGTTATTCCTTGGGGTCCCTTCCAACCCAGTTCTGTGATTCTGTGATTTTAATCCTTGCTTCTTGCGGCAGTAACAGTGTTTCAGAAGAGAGAAAAGCACAGCGGGCATCAGCTGCATTTCCTGGTTGGTCAAGCTGTGCTGAGACCTGGGCTGACTACTGCACCTGGAAGTGTGTGCAAAGTCTGCAGACGCAGAGGAATGAAGAACTTTTCCCTGCAGGTTGAGCTTGTCTAAGGTAGGTCAGTGCTAGGAGAGCTTGTGCTTTAAAGTATCAAGCTGTACAAATAAGGTACTTTAAAAAGCAAGCTTGCCAGTTCTTCTTAACCCAAGTGATTTTTTAGCACGGAAAGGTTGGAGAGGCTGTTTGCTAGTGGAAGACGGAGAGAGGAATGGCAAGTCAAAGTCATGCTGTGCATAGCCAGCACAGAGCATTGCACCATTTCCCCCTGCACAAAGGAGGAGCAGCTCAGCAAGCTTGGCCTGGGCCATGGAAGGGAGCACACCAACATCTGGACCGACCCCAGACAAGCTGGTTGTGCAGGTTGGTTGTCTTCTGCTGTTGTCTCACAACCTGTTGCTCAAGGGTAGATTTGTTCATGTTCAGAGCTAAGGGGAAACTCGCACAGCACTTGGTTTCAGCTGCCCCGATGCTTTGATCCCTTGGTGCTGGGATGGGGCGTTTGAAGAGTGATGCATGTGCTGTTGTCCAGCCAAGCTTTGGGGATGAGTCCACATACCAGGGTATGTGTGCCAGGAGTGAGGGTGAGGGACCGGGCCAGGGGGACTTTGCTCTCGGTCTTAGTGCTTGTCTTTGCTCAGGAGGGCAGGTGGTGAACCTCATGAAGCAATGCCTGCAGGTGGGGCTTGCAGAGAAAGAGGTCCTGCAGGCCTTGTGTGACAGCCATGGAGCTGTAGCGTGGCTGCATCAGTGTAAAAGCCCAGAAATGCACGGAGGTGTG
>NW_011189742.1:0-335 GCF_000146605.3 Meleagris gallopavo | reverse complement strand
CATTGTTTCCATCAGAATTATCCCAGCACGGGGCAGCCATAGGAAAACTAACTGAGCCTAGTAGTTATAATTTTTGCAGATGTTGTGAATATGCTCCCAAATGTTTCCTTTAGTGATAAGTAATGTCTCAGCACTCTGATAATCCTATCTCTGGCACAACCTGGAACCTGTCTGCAAACCTTGGCTGCCCGTTCCCAGCACCGTTTCTTCCTTCCTCTCTTTAGAAGCAGTGTGGTGCAGTTCCCCGTGTTTGTGAGCAGCAGCCAGCAGGCTGCCAGAGAGCCAACAGAGCTTTCAGCGCACAGGAGGGACGCGATGGGGATGGACCATCCTTA
>NW_011189741.1:0-340 GCF_000146605.3 Meleagris gallopavo | reverse complement strand
TGCAAACCTTGGCTGCCCGTTCCCAGCACCGTTTCTTCCTTCCTCTCTTTAGAAGCAGTGTGGTGCAGTTCCCCGTGTTTGTGAGCAGCAGCCAGCAGGCTGCCAGAGACCCAACAGAGCTTTCAGCGCACAGAGGGACGCGATGGGGATGGACCATCCTTACTGCCACGCAGAAGGGAGTTTCTGCAGTTCTCTGTCATGAAGAAAGACCAAGGTTGGATGTTCCTTCTGAGTGGATGCAGTGCTGTAGGGGATGTCAGGTCACCATTCCTTTTGGGGTGCAGGAGGGAGCGGTGAGAAGCGACGTATTGGTTTGTGTTTTGGCTGTCAAGAGGAGTTC
>NW_011189740.1:0-366 GCF_000146605.3 Meleagris gallopavo | reverse complement strand
TTAGACAGCATTTCATAGTATTCACATATTTTAAATAGATCCAATTTGGGGAGGAATTAACATTTTGGGAAGTGTTCAAGGGTTTTCCTTTTCTGCAAAGAAAATTCTTGGTACAGAACAAAAGACCGAAAGTCAATATGCTGTGGCAGAGACAATACTTTACATCACGACTTTTTTCTTTTTTTTTTTTAAAGAGAAATCCATATTCTAGCTAAAAGTTCTGTATGTTTTTCCTAATAATGCAACAACCCAGGAAAACTACTAATTTTCCTTGATTGTTAGCCTGTTTTTTCTCAAGAAAAAACAGTTTCAAGTTATCTCCTTATGCCAAGAGAACTGATGCGATATCAACTGCCACTCAAGGAT
>NW_011189739.1:0-477 GCF_000146605.3 Meleagris gallopavo | reverse complement strand
GTTTGATGGAGAGAAAGGGAGGACTGCTTCTCTTAAGTGGAGAACAGATGGAAGCGTTGTGTTGAAACGGAACCAGAAGTTTACCTTAAGAGGTTTGGAGCCCACACGATGGCTAAGTTCTTAGCGTGCATGTTGGTGATGGAGGAGCTCCCAGCTAGACGAGCCAAGTGTCTCATCAGGTACTCGAGTGTCCTGGAAAACAACACAGGCAAGTGTTCAGCACCAAGGAGCACGCCGTGCTGCCATTCACAAAGCAAACCTCCATTCATGCTGGTTCTTGTTACTGCTACTGTCACTGAAGACCAAGTGGATCCAACTTGACTCAGTGCCACGCTGCAGCACCAAGCCCCAGCACAGCACAGCCGCAGCATCAGCTGCACCAAGCGTGCCGCCGTGCCCAGGAACTGACCCAATAAATTCACCACCCCCGTGGAGCCTTCAACCGCTTCAGCACACACAGGCATCGTGTTGCAGCGT
>NW_011189738.1:0-749 GCF_000146605.3 Meleagris gallopavo | reverse complement strand
GGGAGGACTGCTTCTCTTAAGTGGAGAACAGATGGAAGCGTTGTGTTGAAACGGAACCAGAAGTTACCTTAAGAGGTTTGGAGCCCACACGATGGCTAAGTTCTTAGCGTGCATGTTGGTGATGGAGGAGCTCCCAGCTAGACGAGCCAAGTGTCTCATCAGGTACTCGAGTGTCCTGGAAAACAACACAGGCAAGTGTTCAGCACCAAGGAGCACGCCGTGCTGCCATTCACAAAGCAAACCTCCATTCATGCTGGTTCTTGTTACTGCTACTGTCACTGAACACCAAGTGGATCCAACTTGACTCAGTGCCACGCTGCAGCACCAAGCCCCAGCACAGCACAGACGCAGCCATCAGCTGCACCAAGCGTGCCGCCGTGCCCAGGAACTGACCCAATAAATTCACCACCCCCGTGGAGCCTTCAACCGCTTCAGCACACACAGGCATCGTGTTGCAGCGTGAGACAAAGCCTGGAATGGCACCAGTGCCCTCTGAAGTGCAGCAGGGCTGAGCTCAGCAGGCTGAGGGCAGCACTGACCTGTAGTGAGGAGCGGGCAGCTGCTGGATGACGGCCCGCATTCTGGCCAGCCGCTCCTCATCTGTGGCGGCACAAACAGCAGCCTGGAAGAGTGCAGAAACGGAGTGAGACACAAATCAGGCTAGAAACCTGCCGCAGGGTGGGGAACTATGGGGACAGTGTGCTGTTGGGCAGCACCGAGGCACATTTGATGCCTCCCAAGAGGCCACT
>NW_011189737.1:0-471 GCF_000146605.3 Meleagris gallopavo | reverse complement strand
CGTGTTGCAGCGTGAGACAAAGCCTGGAATGGCACCAGTGCCCTCTGAAGTGCAGCAGGGCTGAGCTCAGCAGGCTGAGGGCAGCACTGACCTGTAGTGAGGAGCGGGCAGCTGCTGGATGACGGCCCGCATTCTGGCCAGCCGCTCCTCATCTGTGGCGGCACAAACAGCAGCCTGGAAGAGTGCAGAAACGGAGTGAGACACAAATCAGGCTAGAAACCTGCCGCAGGGTGGGGAACTATGGGGACAGTGTGCTGTTGGGCAGCACCGAGGCACATTTTCTGCCTCCCAAGAGGCCACTGGGGAACAGAGCGGCACGCAGCTGGTGCCACCGAGGGAGGCCCAAGGAGTCCAAGCACTGGGCCGCTTTACAGCCTGGGTGGGCAGCTCAGCTCCTCGCACTGGGCATTCATCTCCAAGTACACTTTGCTATTCATCCCATTCCCGTTCTACAAGTAGGTGGGAATGGCA
>NW_011189736.1:0-640 GCF_000146605.3 Meleagris gallopavo | reverse complement strand
GGCGGCACAAACAGCAGCCTGGAAGAGTGCAGAAACGGAGTGAGACACAAATCAGGCTAGAAACCTGCCGCAGGGTGGGGAACTATGGGGACAGTGTGCTGTTGGGCAGCACCGAGGCACATTTTCTGCCTCCCAAGAGGCCACTGGGGAACAGAGCGGCACGCAGCTGGTGCCACCGAGGGAGGCCAAGGAGTCCAAGCACTGGGCCGCTTTACAGCCTGGGTGGGCAGCTCAGCTCCTCGCACTGGGCATTCATCTCCAAGTACACTTTGCTATTCATCCCATTCCCGTTCTACAAGTAGGTGGGGAATGGCAAAAAACAAAAACCACCTGGGAATTCTCGCAAGCACTGTGAATGTGGAAATAACCACCTCCTGGCACCACCAAAAGTGGCATCAGTACGATGCAGGACGTGGCAAAGACATGCGAGTCAAGCTGATGGGGCTAACAGAAAAAGGGCCTCAGAGCTGGGGCACTGCTGCAGCCATCTCCCCAGAGGCCCAGGGAAGAGGAAAAGGGAAGACGTTGCCTTGTGCTTACCGAGAACTTGTCGTACAGCTGGTGGGTGAGCAGAGGGTTCGGGAGCTCCCTGAAGTACATCTTGCAGAGGGAGCTCACGCTGTGAATGTCGCGGACGGTC
>NW_011189735.1:0-627 GCF_000146605.3 Meleagris gallopavo | reverse complement strand
GAAAGCAAGTAAAAGCCACCCACCTGCAGTCCAGCTGTGTCAGTCGCAGCACTCTTACCGGAGGCGCTGGACGTTGGACGCGACGCCGGACAGGCGGTATATCCCCCTGCACCACGCCATGCTGCTCAAGGAACTCAGCGCAGCTCTGGAGGACCTGGGGGACTAAAGAACACGTGCCAGCGCTTAGTGGAGCTCCTGAGTCAAGTCCTGCTTCAGGCTGTGCTCCCGTCACGTCCCATCCACTAAGCCCAGCCAGGCTTGGCTGAAGCACATACAAATTACTTGTCTCTTAGGAGCATTCGCCTCACTTTAGCCTTCAGCCATCAACTCCCACAGCAATGGGCTGTTCCTTACCATCGCGACCAGAGCGGAGAAGATGCTCTCCCAGGTCACAGCCAAACAGCCCTTCCTTCTCCACCTCCCGCTCCTTCGGCTTCTTTGGGCGGGCCTTCACCAAGGAACGAAGGAAGGTGATGAGCTTGCCGCGTTTCTTTGGCGCTGCACAACAAAATGCAGAAACCAGGTCATTCCAGTCATTCCCGGTTTGGCTCAGTTGGACGAGGCCGAGCACAACACATTCGACAGAGCACGTCAAAACGGGAAGAACATTACCAACAAGTACCTACA
>NW_011189734.1:0-811 GCF_000146605.3 Meleagris gallopavo | reverse complement strand
CCTGGGGCCCATTACAACCTGAAGAGCCCTCCTGTGCCTTGTGCCTTCCTGTCATCTTCTTCAGGTGTTCAGAACTTGTACAGCAAACTGGAGAGGTATCTGGAGACTGCTTAAAAAGAGAGAGAAAAACAGGTATTTGCAAAGTCCAGTTATTCATTTCTGTGTAGTTAGGTGCAAACAAGAATTTAAACCAGCACTTGGCAACAGATGGTGACCCAGGATGTCCCCTAGCGAGCTCTGCTCTGTCAGTGTGTGGACAAATGTCCTCCTCAGCTTCCCCACCCCATTTCTGCTCACATTGGCCCCATGGGACTTGCTTCACTTTTCCTCACATCACTCTTCTCCTCTGCAGACACCCGCTGAGTGTTAAACCTCCTTTGAAATAACTCCCCCTGGCATTCCTCAGAGAACCAGCTGCACATGGGCAAGGAAAGATTTCTTTTTCCATTTATTTATTTGTTTGTTTGTTCATTTATTTATTTATTTTATTTTTTCTCACAGACAGAAGGAAACGTGATGCAATTGAATGAACAGTAAAACACAGTCATCAACTGCATGCCTTGTCCAAGCTGCATTTAATGGGGTTGGCCTTTCATAGGGAATAGTTGTACAAGAAATGACTTAGACAGAGATAGGAAGGGATAGATAGAATCACAGTTAAGGACTTGAGAAAAGAGTCCATCAAAATTTGGAGAGGTGGAGCAGGTTCCAATAATCTCCCTGAAGATGAGAGATCAGCCAGATAGTTGGGAGGAATCTGAGCGAACAAAAAGCAAGGGATGGGGAAATCTGGAGAGCAGTGGGAAGAGCA
>NW_011189733.1:0-644 GCF_000146605.3 Meleagris gallopavo | reverse complement strand
GGCATCTGTGTCCTGTGCAAACACAAGTTCTGGAAAACATTGCCTTTTAGGGAAAATAAATAAATAAATAATGAAATGAAATGAAATGAAATGAAATGAAATGAAATGAAATGAAATGAAATAAAATAATAAAATAGAAGACACAGTATCCCCTCGAATATGATTGTTTTCTGCGTATAAAGAGAGAGGACACATGAGAATATTTGAAGTTGGAAAGTGTTAACATATTTTTATCAACTCCCACTTGCAGTCATCTTCCTTGTATTGGGGATCTGAAATGTGGAGGCACTACTCTGGACAATGCCTTCTGTATATCTCCTAGCTGTGGTCTTGTTCAAATAAAAAAGTTCGTGACTGACTTCTTACATCATTTCTGAATAATAGAACAAGGATGAATGATAATAAACTGAAAGAGAGTTTTACATTCAACATTTGGAAGGAATTTCTAACATTCCATGGATCATGATGTGAGGCATGGAGCTGGTCTGGAACAGGAAGCCCAGAGAAGATGGGGATACCCCACCCCTGGAGATGTTCAAGATGTCCAGGGCCCCAGGCCATCCTGATCTACTGTGTGACAGCCCTGCACACAGCAAGGGAGGTGCAAATGCAGGGTCTTTAGGGTCCTTCCAACCCAAACCACT
>NW_011189732.1:0-657 GCF_000146605.3 Meleagris gallopavo | reverse complement strand
TGCTGTATGGTTTTAAACTGAAAGAGGGTAGATTTAGATTGGATGTAAGGAAGACATTGTTTATGGTGAGGACAACGAGACGCTGGAACAGTCTGCCCAGACAAGCTGTGAATGCTGCATCACTGCAGGTGTTCAGGGCCTGGTTTGTTGGACTAGATGATCTTAGTGGTCTTTCCAACCTTAACAATTCTATGTTTCTATGAAATAGCGACTGAATAACATTCAGCATTTTAATGTAGGTTTTTTTTTTTTTCCCTGCTTTGACAAATATTGCTTATTAGAGACACAGCTAACTTTTAAAAATACATTTTATGTTTTAGTTGTTTTTATTTGTGCGTTGAATTCCTTTATTAGTCACTGAAGTATGATGAACTGCCTAAGAGGTATGGGTACAAAAATTCTACCAAAATTAATGGGTTCTATGTTTGGAAAGAGTTTGTGCAAATCTCATGGCTTGGGGTCAGATTTATTTACGTATTTTAACTTCTGCCTAAACTTAATAATCAACTTTTGAATAGTTCACCTTTAACTGACTAGAGGTTAATGATAGAAGTGTTGAAGAACACTTGAAATTCAATTAAAAACACTCAGTTACATACTTTGTACATACTTAGGCCATAGTAGCTGCTTGATTATGATCATTGCCCTACATAATCT